>NW_028122981.1:0-191414 GCF_965194805.1 Balaenoptera borealis
GACACGGGCTCGAGCCCTGGTCCGGGAAGATCCCACATGCCGCAGAGCAACCAAGCCTGCACGGCACAACTACTGAAGCCTGCGCGCCTAGAGCCCGTGCTCGCCCACAAGAGAAGCCACCGCAATGAGAAGCCCGTGCACCGCAACGAAGAGTAGCCCCGCCCGACGCAACTAGAGGAAGCCCACATGCAGCAACGAAGACCCAACGCAGCCAAACATAAATTATAAACTAAAATAAAATTTGCCTCTGAATAACTTTGAGTGAATTTGGTATAAGTTGTAAAGTTTGCATCTACATTCACTTCATTCCAAATGGTTTCCAATTAATTGTTCCTTAACTACTTTTAGAAAACTTTTGGGATAGAGACTCCATTTCAGTTTGAATTTCCAGTTGAATGGATTCAGCAGTCCTGTCAGTAGGGCACGCTGCCCCCAGTGACCTGTGAGGGAGGCGCGGCCTGCACTTCCTGCACTACCCACAGGGTGGCGCCGAGTTCGCCTCTCTGACCCACAGCGCATGCTGGTTCCATGGAACTCGATTGTGAGGGCAGCTGAGAGGAGTTGAGCCGCCTCGGGCGCGGGGGCGGGGGCCTTCGGGTAGGACGCCCGGCTCAGCGTCTCTGCTGAGAGGAGCTCGGTCTCCGTCTCCTTAGGACTCACTTCGGTTTCGGCTTCAGGACAAAGTGGGGCTGCGTCCACGCTGACTAGGGAACTAGGTTTCCTGAGGACCCAGGTGATGCCTGAGGAAAAGGTGAAGAGACGGTGAGGAAAAGTGGGGAGAAGCTTCCTGTGGGCGACTGACCGTTGAGGGGGTCCGTCTTCGTGTGAGCGAGGGAGGGCTTGGCGTGGAAAGCTGGGTGTTTGGTCAGGTTTGTGTGCAGGGTAGCCAGCGTGAGTTATGGGGCGTCCAGTTTTCCCAGCACCATTTATCGTGGGGAGTGTCGTGCTCCTTGGTGTGTCCTTGGTCCCTGTGTCATAAATTCACCGACCCCGTCCGTGTGGGTTGAATTCTGGTCTCTCTGTCCTGTTCCTCTGGTCCCTGTGCCCGTTTTGAGCCAGTTCCACACTGTTTTGGTGACTGTAGCTTCTGAGCAGAGTGTGACGTCAGGGAGGGAGATGCCTCCAGCCCGTTCTCTTTTTTCAGGGTTTCTTTGGCTATTTGGGGTCCTGTGTGGTTCCCCACAGATATTAGGAGGATTTGCTCTATTTTGGGGGAAAATACCATGGAATTTTGGGAGGGATTGCATTCACTGTGTCCACTGCTTTGGGTAGCATGGATATTTTAACAATATTAATTGTTCCATTCCATGAGAACAGGATATCTTTCCATTTATTGGTGTGTCTTGCAATGTCTTCATCAATGTCTTCAAGTTTTCAGTGTGCAGGTCTTTCACCTCCTTGGTTGACTTTATTCCCAGGTATTTTGTTCTTTTGGATGCAGTTGTAAATAGGGTTGCTTTCTTTCTCTTTCTGATGGTTCATTATTAGTGTTTAGAAAGGCAACTGATTTCTGTGTATTGATTTTGCAACTTTACTGAATTGATTTATTAGTTCTCATAGTTTTTTTGTGGAATGAAGTGGAAAATTGGAATTCAAAAATCCCACTGTTTCTACCATATCCAGGTCGTCCACAACACGGAGGACAGCGGCTCCTAATATAACCTTCCCACAGTGCCTCTAAATGACATGTGGACTTTGGGTGAACTGGATCTGGGTAAGGCTTGGCTTCTATATGGAAGTTTGATGTTTTCTCTGCTTTTCTGGCATGCTGTTGACATACATGATGTTTTGAAAAGTAATTGACTTTCCAGTAATTTCAAACATACAACTTTACATACATAAAAACAAGTCTTGTTCCTTGATTAAATATACTCCTAAATATTGATGTTGACATTATTAAAAATGGAATTGTTCTCATAAATTCTTTTTCAGATTATTTTTTTCCCAGCGTATGCATATAAGATAGATTTTCATGAATTGATATTTTGTTCTGTAACTTTGCTTATTAATTAGTTGATTAGCTCAAATAATTTCTTTGCTGATTATAGGTAGTTTTATATATAAGATGATGTGACCTATGTTCTGTGAAGAGACCCGGTTTTCATTTTTCCATTCACCATGGATGCCTTTTCTTTCTTTCCTCAAGATTCTGGGTAGAACTTCCAGTACACTATTGAGTAACGGTGATGAAGGCCAGCTTCCTGGCCCTGTTCCTGATTTCAGGAGTAAATCTTTCAGTCTTTAACGTTGAGCATGATGTTTGCTGTGGCTTTTTGTACTACTCTTTTCCATATTGAACAACTTTCCTTTTATTCCTGCTTTCTTGAGTGTTTGTCATGAAATAACACTGGATTTTCATTGTAGATTTTTTGCATTAATTGATATGATTATGTGTTTTTACTTCACACCATTATTGTGGTTGAATACATTGCTTACTTTTCATATGTTGAGCAACCTGAAATTCCTGGTGTAGAGATACTTGGCTTATGGCATTATCCATTTAAAGTTCTGTTGGTTTCATGTTGCTATTATTGTGTGATAGATTTTTACATTCCTATTTATAAGTTGTACTGGGGTAGTTTTCTTGTTTTTTTCCTTTATTTTTAAAATCTTTTTTAAAATAGTGGTTTTATTTCATTTTAATTATTTATTTACTTTGGCCACATCCCATGGCTTGTGGGATCTTAGTTCCCCAGTCAGGGATGGAACCCGAGCCCTTGGCAGTGAAAGCACAGAGTCCTAACCACTGGGCCACCAGAGTATTCCCCAGTTTTCTTTTTCAAGATGTATTTGTATAATCTGATTAGACTTGGCTTGGTGTAAGTGGTTTGGAGGGTTAGCATTAGGGCTGGGGCTGGTGTGAGGCTTGGGGCTGTGTATGGTTTATGGTTGCTGTTATGGTTTAAGTTTTATGGTTAATGAGTTATTTATGGGTATGGTTAATGACTACATTTTATGGTTTGGTTATGGTTATGGTTTTGCTTATTGGTTAAGGTTTATGGTTTTGGTCTCAGGGTGTTAGGGTTCTGTGTTAGAGTGGGTGTTAGGGTATGGGTGAGAATTGGGGTACAGGTAGGATACGGGTAGAGCATGGGTTAGGGTAAGGTACAGGTTTAGGGTACGGGTTAGGCTAAGGTTAGGTCAGGGCTTAGGGTCAGGATCAGAGTTTAGGGTTAGGGTCCATGTCAGGATTAGCGTCAAGGTTGAGCGAGGCCATTGTTTTCTGCTCCTCCAGTGCTGGATTCTCATTGATAGATGAATGAAATGTCTGCTCTGGTCACCCACTGTTTCAAATTGAGCTCAGCCTTAGTCAAGGGTTCTTAGGGCCTCAGAGGTCATGCAGGGTTTCCCTCCACCCTCCCTCCTGGGAAGGGTGATGCAGGCCCCACTCTGTCTGGGCAGCCCCAGGTCCAGCATGGCCCTGACATGCAGGATACTAAGTAGACGTGATGTAAGACTTGGTGCCTCAGTCTGCCAGCCCCCAGGTGCTGCCTTTTTTTTTTTTCTTAATTAATTAATTAATTAATTTTGGGCTGTGTTGGGTCTGCATTGCTGCCCGGAGGCTTTCTCTAGTTGCGGCGAGTGGGGGCTTCTCATTGCAGTGGCTTCTCTTGTGGCAGAGCACAGGCTCTAAGCGCGTGGGCTTCAGCAGTCGGGGCTCGCGGGTTCTAGAGCGCAGGCTCAGTAGTTGTGGTGCACGGGCTTAGTTGCTCCACAGCATGTGGGATCTTGCCGGACCAGGGCTCAAACCCGTGTCCCCTGCATTGGCAGGTGGATTCTTAACCACTGCGCCACCAGGGAAGTCTGGTGTTGCGTTCGTGAGGGCTGGTGGGGCCCTCTTGGGACTGGGCGGATCCTTTGTTCCATCTGCACGGGTGTCCAAGCAGGTCTCAGGACAGCCCTTGGCCTCTGAGCACCCAGGCAGGCACCCACGTTCCTCCAGCTCAGGTTAGCCTTGGCCCCTCCAGCCCCCGTGGCCAATTACTGAGCTGATTGTGTCTTTACTCTTTCAAATGAAATCACTCTCTCCAGGTGGGCGAGAAGTTTACTTGTGAACTTGGTTAGGGTTAGGGGTTAGGGGTTAAGGGTTAGGGGTTAGGGTCAGGGTTAGGGCTAGGGCTAGGGCTAGGGGTTAGGGTTAGGCTTAGGGTTGGGTTAGGGTTAGGGGTTAGGGTTAGGGTTTAGGTTTAGGGTTAGGGATAATGTTGGGTTAGGGTTAGGGTTAAGGTAGGGTTAGGGTTGGGTTAGGGTTAGGGTTTAGGGTTAGGGTGTCCAGCCTTACGTCCCATTCAGCTGTGAGTGTAGATGTGGTCAGTCCAGTTGCCTCACAGCCCCTGATTGAATTTTGTAAGAATTCCTCTCTCTCTCACTGTCTTTCTCTTTTTATATTTAATTTTTATAATGGGGTGTAGCTGATTTGCAATGTTGTGTTTCTTGGTGCTGTACATCCACTTGAGTCACTTAGAGAGAGATATCAATAAATTCTTTTCTAGTTTCTAGTAGTCAGATATATGTTTTTTCTGTGAATAGAGTGTGCTGAGTCCAGTTCCTTGAACAATGAGTATGTCTTGGCGATTACATTATTGGCGTATGGAACGGTATCTGTGCCAATTTCAACCTCCTGGTTTATGCATCAACGCACCACACTTTTCCCCTTAAGCAGCCATAAGTGTGTTTTGTAAATGTGTGATGGTGTTCTGTTTGTAATTCAGTTCACGGTTGGCGATTTTTAGATCCCCTTTATAAGTGATATCTTATGATAAGTTTCTCTTGCTGTCTAACTGATTTCACTCTCAATGACCATACATAAGTCCCCCTGAGTCGCTGCAACTGGCCTCATTTCATTGATTTCAGCGCTGAGTAATATTCCGTTGTGCTTAAGTATCAAATTTTCTTTCACCATTTTTTCCTTCCAAGGACTATGAAGTTGTACCCAAGTCGAGGCTGTTGTAAACATAGCAGCAGTAAACGGGGTGCCTGCGTCCTGTGGATTTTTGGATTTTCCAACATATAGGCCCATGAGTGGAAGCGCCCTATGCTTTGTAGCTCTGTTTTTTAGATGTTTTAGGAAACACAGCACACTTCTCCAGAGTGGCCGTTGGCAATTTACATTCCCCCCTTCAGCGTAACGAGGCTCCCTTTTCTCCTCTCCTTGTCCTGCATCTCTGGTTTTTACCCTTTGTGAGGATGGTCCTTTTTTCTGATTCGAAGTGATACCTCTTTGTAGTGTTGATTTGCATTGCCCGCTTCTTTGGTTGGCCAAAAAGGGCGTATGCGTTTTTCCTGAATATATTCTGGAAGTTAAATTTGAGAGACAGCTTTTCTTTTTAATTGATTAATTAATTTATTTATTTTTGGCTGTGTTGGGTCTTCGTTTCTGTGCGAAGGCTTTCTCTAGTTGTGGCAAGCGGGGGCCCCTCTTCATCGCGGTGCGCGGGCCTCTCGCTATCGCGGCCTCTCTTGTTGCGGAGCAGAGGCTCCAGACGCGCAGGCTCAGGAGTTGTGGCTCACGGGCCTAGTTGCTCCGCGGCATGTGGGATCTTCCCAGACCAGGGCTCGAACCCGTGTCCCCTGCATTAGCAGGCAGATTCTCAACCACTGCGCCACCAGGGAAGCCCCTTGAATAGTTTTGTATTTAAAGTTTGTCTGTGGGGACTTCCCTGGTGACGCAGTGGTTAAGAGTCCGCCTGCCAATGCAGGGGACACGGGCTCGAGCCCTGGTCCGGGAAGATCCCACATGCCGCAGAGCAACCAAGCCTGCACGGCACAACTACTGAAGCCTGCGCGCCTAGAGCCCGTGCTCGCCCACAAGAGAAGCCACCGCAATGAGAAGCCCGTGCACCGCAACGAAGAGTAGCCCCGCCCGACGCAACTAGAGGAAGCCCACATGCAGCAACGAAGACCCAACGCAGCCAAACATAAATTATAAACTAAAATAAAATTTGCCTCTGAATAACTTTGAGTGAATTTGGTATAAGTTGTAAAGTTTGCATCTACATTCACTTCATTCCAAATGGTTTCCAATTAATTGTTCCTTAACTACTTTTAGAAAACTTTTGGGATAGAGACTCCATTTCAGTTTGAATTTCCAGTTGAATGGATTCAGCAGTCCTGTCAGTAGGGCACGCTGCCCCCAGTGACCTGTGAGGGAGGCGCGGCCTGCACTTCCTGCACTGCCCACAGGGTGGCGCCGAGTTCGCCTCTCTGACCCACAGCGCATGCTGGTTCCATGGAACTCGATTGTGAGGGCAGCTGAGAGGAGTTGAGCCGCCTCGGGCGCGGGGGCGGGGGCCTTCGGGTAGGACGCCCGGCTCAGCGTCTCTGCTGAGAGGAGCTCGGTCTCCGTCTCCTTAGGACTCACTTCGGTTTCGGCTTCAGGACAAAGTGGGGCTGCGTCCACGCTGACTAGGGAACTAGGTTTCCTGAGGACCCAGGTGATGCCTGAGGAAAAGGTGAAGAGACGGTGAGGAAAAGTGGGGAGAAGCTTCCTGTGGGCGACTGACCGTTGAGGGGGTCCGTCTTCGTGTGAGCGAGGGAGGGCTTGGCGTGGAAAGCTGGGTGTTTGGTCAGGTTTGTGTGCAGGGTAGCCAGCGTGAGTTATGGGGCGTCCAGTTTTCCCAGCACCATTTATCGTGGGGAGTGTCGTGCTCCTTGGTGTGTCCTTGGTCCCTGTGTCATAAATTCACCGACCCCGTCCGTGTGGGTTGAATTCTGGTCTCTCTGTCCTGTTCCTCTGGTCCCTGTGCCCGTTTTGAGCCAGTTCCACACTGTTTTGGTGACTGTAGCTTCTGAGCAGAGTGTGACGTCAGGGAGGGAGATGCCTCCAGCCCGTTCTCTTTTTTCAGGGTTTCTTTGGCTATTTGGGGTCCTGTGTGGTTCCCCACAGATATTAGGAGGATTTGCTCTATTTTGGGGGAAAATACCATGGAATTTTGGGAGGGATTGCATTCACTGTGTCCACTGCTTTGGGTAGCATGGATATTTTAACAATATTAATTGTTCCATTCCATGAGAACAGGATATCTTTCCATTTATTGGTGTGTCTTGCAATGTCTTCATCAATGTCTTCAAGTTTTCAGTGTGCAGGTCTTTCACCTCCTTGGTTGACTTTATTCCCAGGTATTTTGTTCTTTTGGATGCAGTTGTAAATAGGGTTGCTTTCTTTCTCTTTCTGATGGTTCATTATTAGTGTTTAGAAAGGCAACTGATTTCTGTGTATTGATTTTGCAACTTTACTGAATTGATTTATTAGTTCTCATAGTTTTTTTGTGGAATGAAGTGGAAAATTGGAATTCAAAAATCCCACTGTTTCTACCATATCCAGGTCGTCCACAACACGGAGGACAGCGGCTCCTAATATAACCTTCCCACAGTGCCTCTAAATGACATGTGGACTTTGGGTGAACTGGATCTGGGTAAGGCTTGGCTTCTATATGGAAGTTTGATGTTTTCTCTGCTTTTCTGGCATGCTGTTGACATACATGATGTTTTGAAAAGTAATTGACTTTCCAGTAATTTCAAACATACAACTTTACATACATAAAAACAAGTCTTGTTCCTTGATTAAATATACTCCTAAATATTGATGTTGACATTATTAAAAATGGAATTGTTCTCATAAATTCTTTTTCAGATTATTTTTTTCCCAGCGTATGCATATAAGATAGATTTTCATGAATTGATATTTTGTTCTGTAACTTTGCTTATTAATTAGTTGATTAGCTCAAATAATTTCTTTGCTGATTATAGGTAGTTTTATATATAAGATGATGTGACCTATGTTCTGTGAAGAGACCCGGTTTTCATTTTTCCATTCACCATGGATGCCTTTTCTTTCTTTCCTCAAGATTCTGGGTAGAACTTCCAGTACACTATTGAGTAACGGTGATGAAGGCCAGCTTCCTGGCCCTGTTCCTGATTTCAGGAGTAAATCTTTCAGTCTTTAACGTTGAGCATGATGTTTGCTGTGGCTTTTTGTACTACTCTTTTCCATATTGAACAACTTTCCTTTTATTCCTGCTTTCTTGAGTGTTTGTCATGAAATAACACTGGATTTTCATTGTAGATTTTTTGCATTAATTGATATGATTATGTGTTTTTACTTCACACCATTATTGTGGTTGAATACATTGCTTACTTTTCATATGTTGAGCAACCTGAAATTCCTGGTGTAGAGATACTTGGCTTATGGCATTATCCATTTAAAGTTCTGTTGGTTTCATGTTGCTATTATTGTGTGATAGATTTTTACATTCCTATTTATAAGTTGTACTGGGGTAGTTTTCTTGTTTTTTTCCTTTATTTTTAAAATCTTTTTTAAAATAGTGGTTTTATTTCATTTTAATTATTTATTTACTTTGGCCACATCCCATGGCTTGTGGGATCTTAGTTCCCCAGTCAGGGATGGAACCCGAGCCCTTGGCAGTGAAAGCACAGAGTCCTAACCACTGGGCCACCAGAGTATTCCCCAGTTTTCTTTTTCAAGATGTATTTGTATAATCTGATTAGACTTGGCTTGGTGTAAGTGGTTTGGAGGGTTAGCATTAGGGCTGGGGCTGGTGTGAGGCTTGGGGCTGTGTATGGTTTATGGTTGCTGTTATGGTTTAAGTTTTATGGTTAATGAGTTATTTATGGGTATGGTTAATGACTACATTTTATGGTTTGGTTATGGTTATGGTTTTGCTTATTGGTTAAGGTTTATGGTTTTGGTCTCAGGGTGTTAGGGTTCTGTGTTAGAGTGGGTGTTAGGGTATGGGTTAGAATTGGGGTACAGGTAGGATACGGGTAGAGCATGGGTTAGGGTAAGGTACAGGTTTAGGGTACGGGTTAGGCTAAGGTTAGGTCAGGGCTTAGGGTCAGGATCAGAGTTTAGGGTTAGGGTCCATGTCAGGATTAGCGTCAAGGTTGAGCGAGGCCATTGTTTTCTGCTCCTCCAGTGCTGGATTCTCATTGATAGATGAATGAAATGTCTGCTCTGGTCACCCACTGTTTCAAATTGAGCTCAGCCTTAGTCAAGGGTTCTTAGGGCCTCAGAGGTCATGCAGGGTTTCCCTCCACCCTCCCTCCTGGGAAGGGTGATGCAGGCCCCACTCTGTCTGGGCAGCCCCAGGTCCAGCATGGCCCTGACATGCAGGATACTAAGTAGACGTGATGTAAGACTTGGTGCCTCAGTCTGCCAGCCCCCAGGTGCTGCCTTTTTTTTTTTCTTAATTAATTAATTAATTAATTTTGGGCTGTGTTGGGTCTGCATTGCTGCCCGGAGGCTTTCTCTAGTTGCGGCGAGTGGGGGCTTCTCATTGCAGTGGCTTCTCTTGTGGCAGAGCACAGGCTCTAAGCGCGTGGGCTTCAGCAGTCGGGGCTCGCGGGTTCTAGAGCGCAGGCTCAGTAGTTGTGGTGCACGGGCTTAGTTGCTCCACAGCATGTGGGATCTTGCCGGACCAGGGCTCAAACCCGTGTCCCCTGCATTGGCAGGTGGATTCTTAACCACTGCGCCACCAGGGAAGTCTGGTGTTGCGTTCGTGAGGGCTGGTGGGGCCCTCTTGGGACTGGGCGGATCCTTTGTTCCATCTGCACGGGTGTCCAAGCAGGTCTCAGGACAGCCCTTGGCCTCTGAGCACCCAGGCAGGCACCCACGTTCCTCCAGCTCAGGTTAGCCTTGGCCCCTCCAGCCCCCGTGGCCAATTACTGAGCTGATTGTGTCTTTACTCTTTCAAATGAAATCACTCTCTCCAGGTGGGCGAGAAGTTTACTTGTGAACTTGGTTAGGGTTAGGGGTTAGGGGTTAAGGGTTAGGGGTTAGGGTCAGGGTTAGGGCTAGGGCTAGGGCTAGGGGTTAGGGTTAGGCTTAGGGTTGGGTTAGGGTTAGGGGTTAGGGTTAGGGTTTAGGTTTAGGGTTAGGGATAATGTTGGGTTAGGGTTAGGGTTAAGGTAGGGTTAGGGTTGGGTTAGGGTTAGGGTTTAGGGTTAGGGTGTCCAGCCTTACGTCCCATTCAGCTGTGAGTGTAGATGTGGTCAGTCCAGTTGCCTCACAGCCCCTGATTGAATTTTGTAAGAATTCCTCTCTCTCTCACTGTCTTTCTCTTTTTATATTTAATTTTTATAATGGGGTGTAGCTGATTTGCAATGTTGTGTTTCTTGGTGCTGTACATCCACTTGAGTCACTTAGAGAGAGATATCAATAAATTCTTTTCTAGTTTCTAGTAGTCAGATATATGTTTTTTCTGTGAATAGAGTGTGCTGAGTCCAGTTCCTTGAACAATGAGTATGTCTTGGCGATTACATTATTGGCGTATGGAACGGTATCTGTGCCAATTTCAACCTCCTGGTTTATGCATCAACGCACCACACTTTTCCCCTTAAGCAGCCATAAGTGTGTTTTGTAAATGTGTGATGGTGTTCTGTTTGTAATTCAGTTCACGGTTGGCGATTTTTAGATCCCCTTTATAAGTGATATCTTATGATAAGTTTCTCTTGCTGTCTAACTGATTTCACTCTCAATGACCATACATAAGTCCCCCTGAGTCGCTGCAACTGGCCTCATTTCATTGATTTCAGCGCTGAGTAATATTCCGTTGTGCTTAAGTATCAAATTTTCTTTCACCATTTTTTCCTTCCAAGGACTATGAAGTTGTACCCAAGTCGAGGCTGTTGTAAACATAGCAGCAGTAAACGGGGTGCCTGCGTCCTGTGGATTTTTGGATTTTCCAACATATAGGCCCATGAGTGGAAGCGCCCTATGCTTTGTAGCTCTGTTTTTTAGATGTTTTAGGAAACACAGCACACTTCTCCAGAGTGGCCGTTGGCAATTTACATTCCCCCCTTCAGCGTAACGAGGCTCCCTTTTCTCCTCTCCTTGTCCTGCATCTCTGGTTTTTACCCTTTGTGAGGATGGTCCTTTTTTCTGATTCGAAGTGATACCTCTTTGTAGTGTTGATTTGCATTGCCCGCTTCTTTGGTTGGCCAAAAAGGGCGTATGCGTTTTTCCTGAATATATTCTGGAAGTTAAATTTGAGAGACAGCTTTTCTTTTTAATTGATTAATTAATTTATTTATTTTTGGCTGTGTTGGGTCTTCGTTTCTGTGCGAAGGCTTTCTCTAGTTGTGGCAAGCGGGGGCCCCTCTTCATCGCGGTGCGCGGGCCTCTCGCTATCGCGGCCTCTCTTGTTGCGGAGCAGAGGCTCCAGACGCGCAGGCTCAGGAGTTGTGGCTCACGGGCCTAGTTGCTCCGCGGCATGTGGGATCTTCCCAGACCATGGCTCGAACCCGTGTCCCCTGCATTAGCAGGCAGATTCTCAACCACTGCGCCACCAGGGAAGCCCCTTGAATAGTTTTGTATTTAAAGTTTGTCTGTGGGGACTTCCCTGGTGACGCAGTGGTTAAGAGTCCGCCTGCCAATGCAGGGGACACGGGCTCGAGCCCTGGTCCGGGAAGATCCCACATGCCGCAGAGCAACCAAGCCTGCACGGCACAACTACTGAAGCCTGCGCGCCTAGAGCCCGTGCTCGCCCACAAGAGAAGCCACCGCAATGAGAAGCCCGTGCACCGCAACGAAGAGTAGCCCCGCCCGACGCAACTAGAGGAAGCCCACATGCAGCAACGAAGACCCAACGCAGCCAAACATAAATTATAAACTAAAATAAAATTTGCCTCTGAATAACTTTGAGTGAATTTGGTATAAGTTGTAAAGTTTGCATCTACATTCACTTCATTCCAAATGGTTTCCAATTAATTGTTCCTTAACTACTTTTAGAAAACTTTTGGGATAGAGACTCCATTTCAGTTTGAATTTCCAGTTGAATGGATTCAGCAGTCCTGTCAGTAGGGCACGCTGCCCCCAGTGACCTGTGAGGGAGGCGCGGCCTGCACTTCCTGCACTGCCCACAGGGTGGCGCCGAGTTCGCCTCTCTGACCCACAGCGCATGCTGGTTCCATGGAACTCGATTGTGAGGGCAGCTGAGAGGAGTTGAGCCGCCTCGGGCGCGGGGGCGGGGGCCTTCGGGTAGGACGCCCGGCTCAGCGTCTCTGCTGAGAGGAGCTCGGTCTCCGTCTCCTTAGGACTCACTTCGGTTTCGGCTTCAGGACAAAGTGGGGCTGCGTCCACGCTGACTAGGGAACTAGGTTTCCTGAGGACCCAGGTGATGCCTGAGGAAAAGGTGAAGAGACGGTGAGGAAAAGTGGGGAGAAGCTTCCTGTGGGCGACTGACCGTTGAGGGGGTCCGTCTTCGTGTGAGCGAGGGAGGGCTTGGCGTGGAAAGCTGGGTGTTTGGTCAGGTTTGTGTGCAGGGTAGCCAGCGTGAGTTATGGGGCGTCCAGTTTTCCCAGCACCATTTATCGTGGGGAGTGTCGTGCTCCTTGGTGTGTCCTTGGTCCCTGTGTCATAAATTCACCGACCCCGTCCGTGTGGGTTGAATTCTGGTCTCTCTGTCCTGTTCCTCTGGTCCCTGTGCCCGTTTTGAGCCAGTTCCACACTGTTTTGGTGACTGTAGCTTCTGAGCAGAGTGTGACGTCAGGGAGGGAGATGCCTCCAGCCCGTTCTCTTTTTTCAGGGTTTCTTTGGCTATTTGGGGTCCTGTGTGGTTCCCCACAGATATTAGGAGGATTTGCTCTATTTTGGGGGAAAATACCATGGAATTTTGGGAGGGATTGCATTCACTGTGTCCACTGCTTTGGGTAGCATGGATATTTTAACAATATTAATTGTTCCATTCCATGAGAACAGGATATCTTTCCATTTATTGGTGTGTCTTGCAATGTCTTCATCAATGTCTTAAAGTTTTCAGTGTGCAGGTCTTTCACCTCCTTGGTTGACTTTATTCCCAGGTATTTTGTTCTTTTGGATGCAGTTGTAAATAGGGTTGCTTTCTTTCTCTTTCTGATGGTTCATTATTAGTGTTTAGAAAGGCAACTGATTTCTGTGTATTGATTTTGCAACTTTACTGAATTGATTTATTAGTTCTCATAGTTTTTTTGTGGAATGAAGTGGAAAATTGGAATTCAAAAATCCCACTGTTTCTACCATATCCAGGTCGTCCACAACACGGAGGACAGCGGCTCCTAATATAACCTTCCCACAGTGCCTCTAAATGACATGTGGACTTTGGGTGAACTGGATCTGGGTAAGGCTTGGCTTCTATATGGAAGTTTGATGTTTTCTCTGCTTTTCTGGCATGCTGTTGACATACATGATGTTTTGAAAAGTAATTGACTTTCCAGTAATTTCAAACATACAACTTTACATACATAAAAACAAGTCTTGTTCCTTGATTAAATATACTCCTAAATATTGATGTTGACATTATTAAAAATGGAATTGTTCTCATAAATTCTTTTTCAGATTATTTTTTTCCCAGCGTATGCATATAAGATAGATTTTCATGAATTGATATTTTGTTCTGTAACTTTGCTTATTAATTAGTTGATTAGCTCAAATAATTTCTTTGCTGATTATAGGTAGTTTTATATATAAGATGATGTGACCTATGTTCTGTGAAGAGACCCGGTTTTCATTTTTCCATTCACCATGGATGCCTTTTCTTTCTTTCCTCAAGATTCTGGGTAGAACTTCCAGTACACTATTGAGTAACGGTGATGAAGGCCAGCTTCCTGGCCCTGTTCCTGATTTCAGGAGTAAATCTTTCAGTCTTTAACGTTGAGCATGATGTTTGCTGTGGCTTTTTGTACTACTCTTTTCCATATTGAACAACTTTCCTTTTATTCCTGCTTTCTTGAGTGTTTGTCATGAAATAACACTGGATTTTCATTGTAGATTTTTTGCATTAATTGATATGATTATGTGTTTTTACTTCACACCATTATTGTGGTTGAATACATTGCTTACTTTTCATATGTTGAGCAACCTGAAATTCCTGGTGTAGAGATACTTGGCTTATGGCATTATCCATTTAAAGTTCTGTTGGTTTCATGTTGCTATTATTGTGTGATAGATTTTTACATTCCTATTTATAAGTTGTACTGGGGTAGTTTTCTTGTTTTTTTCCTTTATTTTTAAAATCTTTTTTAAAATAGTGGTTTTATTTCATTTTAATTATTTATTTACTTTGGCCACATCCCATGGCTTGTGGGATCTTAGTTCCCCAGTCAGGGATGGAACCCGAGCCCTTGGCAGTGAAAGCACAGAGTCCTAACCACTGGGCCACCAGAGTATTCCCCAGTTTTCTTTTTCAAGATGTATTTGTATAATCTGATTAGACTTGGCTTGGTGTAAGTGGTTTGGAGGGTTAGCATTAGGGCTGGGGCTGGTGTGAGGCTTGGGGCTGTGTATGGTTTATGGTTGCTGTTATGGTTTAAGTTTTATGGTTAATGAGTTATTTATGGGTATGGTTAATGACTACATTTTATGGTTTGGTTATGGTTATGGTTTTGCTTATTGGTTAAGGTTTATGGTTTTGGTCTCAGGGTGTTAGGGTTCTGTGTTAGAGTGGGTGTTAGGGTATGGGTTAGAATTGGGGTACAGGTAGGATACGGGTAGAGCATGGGTTAGGGTAAGGTACAGGTTTAGGGTACGGGTTAGGCTAAGGTTAGGTCAGGGCTTAGGGTCAGGATCAGAGTTTAGGGTTAGGGTCCATGTCAGGATTAGCGTCAAGGTTGAGCGAGGCCATTGTTTTCTGCTCCTCCAGTGCTGGATTCTCATTGATAGATGAATGAAATGTCTGCTCTGGTCACCCACTGTTTCAAATTGAGCTCAGCCTTAGTCAAGGGTTCTTAGGGCCTCAGAGGTCATGCAGGGTTTCCCTCCACCCTCCCTCCTGGGAAGGGTGATGCAGGCCCCACTCTGTCTGGGCAGCCCCAGGTCCAGCATGGCCCTGACATGCAGGATACTAAGTAGACGTGATGTAAGACTTGGTGCCTCAGTCTGCCAGCCCCCAGGTGCTGCCTTTTTTTTTTCTTAATTAATTAATTAATTAATTTTGGGCTGTGTTGGGTCTGCATTGCTGCCCGGAGGCTTTCTCTAGTTGCGGCGAGTGGGGGCTTCTCATTGCAGTGGCTTCTCTTGTGGCAGAGCACAGGCTCTAAGCGCGTGGGCTTCAGCAGTCGGGGCTCGCGGGTTCTAGAGCGCAGGCTCAGTAGTTGTGGTGCACGGGCTTAGTTGCTCCACAGCATGTGGGATCTTGCCGGACCAGGGCTCAAACCCGTGTCCCCTGCATTGGCAGGTGGATTCTTAACCACTGCGCCACCAGGGAAGTCTGGTGTTGCGTTCGTGAGGGCTGGTGGGGCCCTCTTGGGACTGGGCGGATCCTTTGTTCCATCTGCACGGGTGTCCAAGCAGGTCTCAGGACAGCCCTTGGCCTCTGAGCACCCAGGCAGGCACCCACGTTCCTCCAGCTCAGGTTAGCCTTGGCCCCTCCAGCCCCCGTGGCCAATTACTGAGCTGATTGTGTCTTTACTCTTTCAAATGAAATCACTCTCTCCAGGTGGGCGAGAAGTTTACTTGTGAACTTGGTTAGGGTTAGGGGTTAGGGGTTAAGGGTTAGGGGTTAGGGTCAGGGTTAGGGCTAGGGCTAGGGCTAGGGGTTAGGGTTAGGCTTAGGGTTGGGTTAGGGTTAGGGGTTAGGGTTAGGGTTTAGGTTTAGGGTTAGGGATAATGTTGGGTTAGGGTTAGGGTTAAGGTAGGGTTAGGGTTGGGTTAGGGTTAGGGTTTAGGGTTAGGGTGTCCAGCCTTACGTCCCATTCAGCTGTGAGTGTAGATGTGGTCAGTCCAGTTGCCTCACAGCCCCTGATTGAATTTTGTAAGAATTCCTCTCTCTCTCACTGTCTTTCTCTTTTTATATTTAATTTTTATAATGGGGTGTAGCTGATTTGCAATGTTGTGTTTCTTGGTGCTGTACATCCACTTGAGTCACTTAGAGAGAGATATCAATAAATTCTTTTCTAGTTTCTAGTAGTCAGATATATGTTTTTTCTGTGAATAGAGTGTGCTGAGTCCAGTTCCTTGAACAATGAGTATGTCTTGGCGATTACATTATTGGCGTATGGAACGGTATCTGTGCCAATTTCAACCTCCTGGTTTATGCATCAACGCACCACACTTTTCCCCTTAAGCAGCCATAAGTGTGTTTTGTAAATGTGTGATGGTGTTCTGTTTGTAATTCAGTTCACGGTTGGCGATTTTTAGATCCCCTTTATAAGTGATATCTTATGATAAGTTTCTCTTGCTGTCTAACTGATTTCACTCTCAATGACCATACATAAGTCCCCCTGAGTCGCTGCAACTGGCCTCATTTCATTGATTTCAGCGCTGAGTAATATTCCGTTGTGCTTAAGTATCAAATTTTCTTTCACCATTTTTTCCTTCCAAGGACTATGAAGTTGTACCCAAGTCGAGGCTGTTGTAAACATAGCAGCAGTAAACGGGGTGCCTGCGTCCTGTGGATTTTTGGATTTTCCAACATATAGGCCCATGAGTGGAAGCGCCCTATGCTTTGTAGCTCTGTTTTTTAGATGTTTTAGGAAACACAGCACACTTCTCCAGAGTGGCCGTTGGCAATTTACATTCCCCCCTTCAGCGTAACGAGGCTCCCTTTTCTCCTCTCCTTGTCCTGCATCTCTGGTTTTTACCCTTTGTGAGGATGGTCCTTTTTTCTGATTCGAAGTGATACCTCTTTGTAGTGTTGATTTGCATTGCCCGCTTCTTTGGTTGGCCAAAAAGGGCGTATGCGTTTTTCCTGAATATATTCTGGAAGTTAAATTTGAGAGACAGCTTTTCTTTTTAATTGATTAATTAATTTATTTATTTTTGGCTGTGTTGGGTCTTCGTTTCTGTGCGAAGGCTTTCTCTAGTTGTGGCAAGCGGGGGCCCCTCTTCATCGCGGTGCGCGGGCCTCTCGCTATCGCGGCCTCTCTTGTTGCGGAGCAGAGGCTCCAGACGCGCAGGCTCAGGAGTTGTGGCTCACGGGCCTAGTTGCTCCGCGGCATGTGGGATCTTCCCAGACCAGGGCTCGAACCCGTGTCCCCTGCATTAGCAGGCAGATTCTCAACCACTGCGCCACCAGGGAAGCCCCTTGAATAGTTTTGTATTTAAAGTTTGTCTGTGGGGACTTCCCTGGTGACGCAGTGGTTAAGAGTCCGCCTGCCAATGCAGGGGACACGGGCTCGAGCCCTGGTCCGGGAAGATCCCACATGCCGCAGAGCAACCAAGCCTGCACGGCACAACTACTGAAGCCTGCGCGCCTAGAGCCCGTGCTCGCCCACAAGAGAAGCCACCGCAATGAGAAGCCCGTGCACCGCAACGAAGAGTAGCCCCGCCCGACGCAACTAGAGGAAGCCCACATGCAGCAACGAAGACCCAACGCAGCCAAACATAAATTATAAACTAAAATAAAATTTGCCTCTGAATAACTTTGAGTGAATTTGGTATAAGTTGTAAAGTTTGCATCTACATTCACTTCATTCCAAATGGTTTCCAATTAATTGTTCCTTAACTACTTTTAGAAAACTTTTGGGATAGAGACTCCATTTCAGTTTGAATTTCCAGTTGAATGGATTCAGCAGTCCTGTCAGTAGGGCACGCTGCCCCCAGTGACCTGTGAGGGAGGCGCGGCCTGCACTTCCTGCACTGCCCACAGGGTGGCGCCGAGTTCGCCTCTCTGACCCACAGCGCATGCTGGTTCCATGGAACTCGATTGTGAGGGCAGCTGAGAGGAGTTGAGCCGCCTCGGGCGCGGGGGCGGGGGCCTTCGGGTAGGACGCCCGGCTCAGCGTCTCTGCTGAGAGGAGCTCGGTCTCCGTCTCCTTAGGACTCACTTCGGTTTCGGCTTCAGGACAAAGTGGGGCTGCGTCCACGCTGACTAGGGAACTAGGTTTCCTGAGGACCCAGGTGATGCCTGAGGAAAAGGTGAAGAGACGGTGAGGAAAAGTGGGGAGAAGCTTCCTGTGGGCGACTGACCGTTGAGGGGGTCCGTCTTCGTGTGAGCGAGGGAGGGCTTGGCGTGGAAAGCTGGGTGTTTGGTCAGGTTTGTGTGCAGGGTAGCCAGCGTGAGTTATGGGGCGTCCAGTTTTCCCAGCACCATTTATCGTGGGGAGTGTCGTGCTCCTTGGTGTGTCCTTGGTCCCTGTGTCATAAATTCACCGACCCCGTCCGTGTGGGTTGAATTCTGGTCTCTCTGTCCTGTTCCTCTGGTCCCTGTGCCCGTTTTGAGCCAGTTCCACACTGTTTTGGTGACTGTAGCTTCTGAGCAGAGTGTGACGTCAGGGAGGGAGATGCCTCCAGCCCGTTCTCTTTTTTCAGGGTTTCTTTGGCTATTTGGGGTCCTGTGTGGTTCCCCACAGATATTAGGAGGATTTGCTCTATTTTGGGGGAAAATACCATGGAATTTTGGGAGGGATTGCATTCACTGTGTCCACTGCTTTGGGTAGCATGGATATTTTAACAATATTAATTGTTCCATTCCATGAGAACAGGATATCTTTCCATTTATTGGTGTGTCTTGCAATGTCTTCATCAATGTCTTCAAGTTTTCAGTGTGCAGGTCTTTCACCTCCTTGGTTGACTTTATTCCCAGGTATTTTGTTCTTTTGGATGCAGTTGTAAATAGGGTTGCTTTCTTTCTCTTTCTGATGGTTCATTATTAGTGTTTAGAAAGGCAACTGATTTCTGTGTATTGATTTTGCAACTTTACTGAATTGATTTATTAGTTCTCATAGTTTTTTTGTGGAATGAAGTGGAAAATTGGAATTCAAAAATCCCACTGTTTCTACCATATCCAGGTCGTCCACAACACGGAGGACAGCGGCTCCTAATATAACCTTCCCACAGTGCCTCTAAATGACATGTGGACTTTGGGTGAACTGGATCTGGGTAAGGCTTGGCTTCTATATGGAAGTTTGATGTTTTCTCTGCTTTTCTGGCATGCTGTTGACATACATGATGTTTTGAAAAGTAATTGACTTTCCAGTAATTTCAAACATACAACTTTACATACATAAAAACAAGTCTTGTTCCTTGATTAAATATACTCCTAAATATTGATGTTGACATTATTAAAAATGGAATTGTTCTCATAAATTCTTTTTCAGATTATTTTTTTCCCAGCGTATGCATATAAGATAGATTTTCATGAATTGATATTTTGTTCTGTAACTTTGCTTATTAATTAGTTGATTAGCTCAAATAATTTCTTTGCTGATTATAGGTAGTTTTATATATAAGATGATGTGACCTATGTTCTGTGAAGAGACCCGGTTTTCATTTTTCCATTCACCATGGATGCCTTTTCTTTCTTTCCTCAAGATTCTGGGTAGAACTTCCAGTACACTATTGAGTAACGGTGATGAAGGCCAGCTTCCTGGCCCTGTTCCTGATTTCAGGAGTAAATCTTTCAGTCTTTAACGTTGAGCATGATGTTTGCTGTGGCTTTTTGTACTACTCTTTTCCATATTGAACAACTTTCCTTTTATTCCTGCTTTCTTGAGTGTTTGTCATGAAATAACACTGGATTTTCATTGTAGATTTTTTGCATTAATTGATATGATTATGTGTTTTTACTTCACACCATTATTGTGGTTGAATACATTGCTTACTTTTCATATGTTGAGCAACCTGAAATTCCTGGTGTAGAGATACTTGGCTTATGGCATTATCCATTTAAAGTTCTGTTGGTTTCATGTTGCTATTATTGTGTGATAGATTTTTACATTCCTATTTATAAGTTGTACTGGGGTAGTTTTCTTGTTTTTTTCCTTTATTTTTAAAATCTTTTTTAAAATAGTGGTTTTATTTCATTTTAATTATTTATTTACTTTGGCCACATCCCATGGCTTGTGGGATCTTAGTTCCCCAGTCAGGGATGGAACCCGAGCCCTTGGCAGTGAAAGCACAGAGTCCTAACCACTGGGCCACCAGAGTATTCCCCAGTTTTCTTTTTCAAGATGTATTTGTATAATCTGATTAGACTTGGCTTGGTGTAAGTGGTTTGGAGGGTTAGCATTAGGGCTGGGGCTGGTGTGAGGCTTGGGGCTGTGTATGGTTTATGGTTGCTGTTATGGTTTAAGTTTTATGGTTAATGAGTTATTTATGGGTATGGTTAATGACTACATTTTATGGTTTGGTTATGGTTATGGTTTTGCTTATTGGTTAAGGTTTATGGTTTTGGTCTCAGGGTGTTAGGGTTCTGTGTTAGAGTGGGTGTTAGGGTATGGGTTAGAATTGGGGTACAGGTAGGATACGGGTAGAGCATGGGTTAGGGTAAGGTACAGGTTTAGGGTACGGGTTAGGCTAAGGTTAGGTCAGGGCTTAGGGTCAGGATCAGAGTTTAGGGTTAGGGTCCATGTCAGGATTAGCGTCAAGGTTGAGCGAGGCCATTGTTTTCTGCTCCTCCAGTGCTGGATTCTCATTGATAGATGAATGAAATGTCTGCTCTGGTCACCCACTGTTTCAAATTGAGCTCAGCCTTAGTCAAGGGTTCTTAGGGCCTCAGAGGTCATGCAGGGTTTCCCTCCACCCTCCCTCCTGGGAAGGGTGATGCAGGCCCCACTCTGTCTGGGCAGCCCCAGGTCCAGCATGGCCCTGACATGCAGGATACTAAGTAGACGTGATGTAAGACTTGGTGCCTCAGTCTGCCAGCCCCCAGGTGCTGCCTTTTTTTTTTTTTTCTTAATTAATTAATTAATTAATTTTGGGCTGTGTTGGGTCTGCATTGCTGCCCGGAGGCTTTCTCTAGTTGCGGCGAGTGGGGGCTTCTCATTGCAGTGGCTTCTCTTGTGGCAGAGCACAGGCTCTAAGCGCGTGGGCTTCAGCAGTCGGGGCTCGCGGGTTCTAGAGCGCAGGCTCAGTAGTTGTGGTGCACGGGCTTAGTTGCTCCACAGCATGTGGGATCTTGCCGGACCAGGGCTCAAACCCGTGTCCCCTGCATTGGCAGGTGGATTCTTAACCACTGCGCCACCAGGGAAGTCTGGTGTTGCGTTCGTGAGGGCTGGTGGGGCCCTCTTGGGACTGGGCGGATCCTTTGTTCCATCTGCACGGGTGTCCAAGCAGGTCTCAGGACAGCCCTTGGCCTCTGAGCACCCAGGCAGGCACCCACGTTCCTCCAGCTCAGGTTAGCCTTGGCCCCTCCAGCCCCCGTGGCCAATTACTGAGCTGATTGTGTCTTTACTCTTTCAAATGAAATCACTCTCTCCAGGTGGGCGAGAAGTTTACTTGTGAACTTGGTTAGGGTTAGGGGTTAGGGGTTAAGGGTTAGGGGTTAGGGTCAGGGTTAGGGCTAGGGCTAGGGCTAGGGGTTAGGGTTAGGCTTAGGGTTGGGTTAGGGTTAGGGGTTAGGGTTAGGGTTTAGGTTTAGGGTTAGGGATAATGTTGGGTTAGGGTTAGGGTTAAGGTAGGGTTAGGGTTGGGTTAGGGTTAGGGTTTAGGGTTAGGGTGTCCAGCCTTACGTCCCATTCAGCTGTGAGTGTAGATGTGGTCAGTCCAGTTGCCTCACAGCCCCTGATTGAATTTTGTAAGAATTCCTCTCTCTCTCACTGTCTTTCTCTTTTTATATTTAATTTTTATAATGGGGTGTAGCTGATTTGCAATGTTGTGTTTCTTGGTGCTGTACATCCACTTGAGTCACTTAGAGAGAGATATCAATAAATTCTTTTCTAGTTTCTAGTAGTCAGATATATGTTTTTTCTGTGAATAGAGTGTGCTGAGTCCAGTTCCTTGAACAATGAGTATGTCTTGGCGATTACATTATTGGCGTATGGAACGGTATCTGTGCCAATTTCAACCTCCTGGTTTATGCATCAACGCACCACACTTTTCCCCTTAAGCAGCCATAAGTGTGTTTTGTAAATGTGTGATGGTGTTCTGTTTGTAATTCAGTTCACGGTTGGCGATTTTTAGATCCCCTTTATAAGTGATATCTTATGATAAGTTTCTCTTGCTGTCTAACTGATTTCACTCTCAATGACCATACATAAGTCCCCCTGAGTCGCTGCAACTGGCCTCATTTCATTGATTTCAGCGCTGAGTAATATTCCGTTGTGCTTAAGTATCAAATTTTCTTTCACCATTTTTTCCTTCCAAGGACTATGAAGTTGTACCCAAGTCGAGGCTGTTGTAAACATAGCAGCAGTAAACGGGGTGCCTGCGTCCTGTGGATTTTTGGATTTTCCAACATATAGGCCCATGAGTGGAAGCGCCCTATGCTTTGTAGCTCTGTTTTTTAGATGTTTTAGGAAACACAGCACACTTCTCCAGAGTGGCCGTTGGCAATTTACCTTCCCCCCTTCAGCGTAACGAGGCTCCCTTTTCTCCTCTCCTTGTCCTGCATCTCTGGTTTTTACCCTTTGTGAGGATGGTCCTTTTTTCTGATTCGAAGTGATACCTCTTTGTAGTGTTGATTTGCATTGCCCGCTTCTTTGGTTGGCCAAAAAGGGCGTATGCGTTTTTCCTGAATATATTCTGGAAGTTAAATTTGAGAGACAGCTTTTCTTTTTAATTGATTAATTAATTTATTTATTTTTGGCTGTGTTGGGTCTTCGTTTCTGTGCGAAGGCTTTCTCTAGTTGTGGCAAGCGGGGGCCCCTCTTCATCGCGGTGCGCGGGCCTCTCGCTATCGCGGCCTCTCTTGTTGCGGAGCACAGGCTCCAGACGCGCAGGCTCAGGAGTTGTGGCTCACGGGCCTAGTTGCTCCGCGGCATGTGGGATCTTCCCAGACCAGGGCTCGAACCCGTGTCCCCTGCATTAGCAGGCAGATTCTCAACCACTGCGCCACCAGGGAAGCCCCTTGAATAGTTTTGTATTTAAAGTTTGTCTGTGGGGACTTCCCTGGTGACGCAGTGGTTAAGAGTCCGCCTGCCAATGCAGGGGACACGGGCTCGAGCCCTGGTCCGGGAAGATCCCACATGCCGCAGAGCAACCAAGCCTGCACGGCACAACTACTGAAGCCTGCGCGCCTAGAGCCCGTGCTCGCCCACAAGAGAAGCCACCGCAATGAGAAGCCCGTGCACCGCAACGAAGAGTAGCCCCGCCCGACGCAACTAGAGGAAGCCCACATGCAGCAACGAAGACCCAACGCAGCCAAACATAAATTATAAACTAAAATAAAATTTGCCTCTGAATAACTTTGAGTGAATTTGGTATAAGTTGTAAAGTTTGCATCTACATTCACTTCATTCCAAATGGTTTCCAATTAATTGTTCCTTAACTACTTTTAGAAAACTTTTGGGATAGAGACTCCATTTCAGTTTGAATTTCCAGTTGAATGGATTCAGCAGTCCTGTCAGTAGGGCACGCTGCCCCCAGTGACCTGTGAGGGAGGCGCGGCCTGCACTTCCTGCACTGCCCACAGGGTGGCGCCGAGTTCGCCTCTCTGACCCACAGCGCATGCTGGTTCCATGGAACTCGATTGTGAGGGCAGCTGAGAGGAGTTGAGCCGCCTCGGGCGCGGGGGCGGGGGCGGGGGCGGGGGCCTTCGGGTAGGACGCCCGGCTCAGCGTCTCTGCTGAGAGGAGCTCGGTCTCCGTCTCCTTAGGACTCACTTCGGTTTCGGCTTCAGGACAAAGTGGGGCTGCATCCACGCTGACTAGGGAACTAGGTTTCCTGAGGACCCAGGTGATGCCTGAGGAAAAGGTGAAGAGACGGTGAGGAAAAGTGGGGAGAAGCTTCCTGTGGGCGACTGACCGTTGAGGGGGTCCGTCTTCGTGTGAGCGAGGGAGGGCTTGGCGTGGAAAGCTGGGTGTTTGGTCAGGTTTGTGTGCAGGGTAGCCAGCGTGAGTTATGGGGCGTCCAGTTTTCCCAGCACCATTTATCGTGGGGAGTGTCGTGCTCCTTGGTGTGTCCTTGGTCCCTGTGTCATAAATTCACCGACCCCGTCCGTGTGGGTTGAATTCTGGTCTCTCTGTCCTGTTCCTCTGGTCCCTGTGCCCGTTTTGAGCCAGTTCCACACTGTTTTGGTGACTGTAGCTTCTGAGCAGAGTGTGACGTCAGGGAGGGAGATGCCTCCAGCCCGTTCTCTTTTTTCAGGGTTTCTTTGGCTATTTGGGGTCCTGTGTGGTTCCCCACAGATATTAGGAGGATTTGCTCTATTTTGGGGGAAAATACCATGGAATTTTGGGAGGGATTGCATTCACTGTGTCCACTGCTTTGGGTAGCATGGATATTTTAACAATATTAATTGTTCCATTCCATGAGAACAGGATATCTTTCCATTTATTGGTGTGTCTTGCAATGTCTTCATCAATGTCTTCAAGTTTTCAGTGTGCAGGTCTTTCACCTCCTTGGTTGACTTTATTCCCAGGTATTTTGTTCTTTTGCATGCAGTTGTAAATAGGGTTGCTTTCTTTCTCTTTCTGATGGTTCATTATTAGTGTTTAGAAAGGCAACTGATTTCTGTGTATTGATTTTGCAACTTTACTGAATTGATTTATTAGTTCTCATAGTTTTTTTGTGGAATGAAGTGGAAAATTGGAATTCAAAAATCCCACTGTTTCTACCATATCCAGGTCGTCCACAACACGGAGGACAGCGGCTCCTAATATAACCTTCCCACAGTGCCTCTAAATGACATGTGGACTTTGGGTGAACTGGATCTGGGTAAGGCTTGGCTTCTATATGGAAGTTTGATGTTTTCTCTGCTTTTCTGGCATGCTGTTGACATACATGATGTTTTGAAAAGTAATTGACTTTCCAGTAATTTCAAACATACAACTTTACATACATAAAAACAAGTCTTGTTCCTTGATTAAATATACTCCTAAATATTGATGTTGACATTATTAAAAATGGAATTGTTCTCATAAATTCTTTTTCAGATTATTTTTTTCCCAGCGTATGCATATAAGATAGATTTTCATGAATTGATATTTTGTTCTGTAACTTTGCTTATTAATTAGTTGATTAGCTCAAATAATTTCTTTGCTGATTATAGGTAGTTTTATATATAAGATGATGTGACCTATGTTCTGTGAAGAGACCCGGTTTTCATTTTTCCATTCACCATGGATGCCTTTTCTTTCTTTCCTCAAGATTCTGGGTAGAACTTCCAGTACACTATTGAGTAACGGTGATGAAGGCCAGCTTCCTGGCCCTGTTCCTGATTTCAGGAGTAAATCTTTCAGTCTTTAACGTTGAGCATGATGTTTGCTGTGGCTTTTTGTACTACTCTTTTCCATATTGAACAACTTTCCTTTTATTCCTGCTTTCTTGAGTGTTTGTCATGAAATAACACTGGATTTTCATTGTAGATTTTTTGCATTAATTGATATGATTATGTGTTTTTACTTCACACCATTATTGTGGTTGAATACATTGCTTACTTTTCATATGTTGAGCAACCTGAAATTCCTGGTGTAGAGATACTTGGCTTATGGCATTATCCATTTAAAGTTCTGTTGGTTTCATGTTGCTATTATTGTGTGATAGATTTTTACATTCCTATTTATAAGTTGTACTGGGGTAGTTTTCTTGTTTTTTTCCTTTATTTTTAAAATCTTTTTTAAAATAGTGGTTTTATTTCATTTTAATTATTTATTTACTTTGGCCACATCCCATGGCTTGTGGGATCTTAGTTCCCCAGTCAGGGATGGAACCCGAGCCCTTGGCAGTGAAAGCACAGAGTCCTAACCACTGGGCCACCAGAGTATTCCCCAGTTTTCTTTTTCAAGATGTATTTGTATAATCTGATTAGACTTGGCTTGGTGTAAGTGGTTTGGAGGGTTAGCATTAGGGCTGGGGCTGGTGTGAGGCTTGGGGCTGTGTATGGTTTATGGTTGCTGTTATGGTTTAAGTTTTATGGTTAATGAGTTATTTATGGGTATGGTTAATGACTACATTTTATGGTTTGGTTATGGTTATGGTTTTGCTTATTGGTTAAGGTTTATGGTTTTGGTCTCAGGGTGTTAGGGTTCTGTGTTAGAGTGGGTGTTAGGGTATGGGTTAGAATTGGGGTACAGGTAGGATACGGGTAGAGCATGGGTTAGGGTAAGGTACAGGTTTAGGGTACGGGTTAGGCTAAGGTTAGGTCAGGGCTTAGGGTCAGGATCAGAGTTTAGGGTTAGGGTCCATGTCAGGATTAGCGTCAAGGTTGAGCGAGGCCATTGTTTTCTGCTCCTCCAGTGCTGGATTCTCATTGATAGATGAATGAAATGTCTGCTCTGGTCACCCACTGTTTCAAATTGAGCTCAGCCTTAGTCAAGGGTTCTTAGGGCCTCAGAGGTCATGCAGGGTTTCCCTCCACCCTCCCTCCTGGGAAGGGTGATGCAGGCCCCACTCTGTCTGGGCAGCCCCAGGTCCAGCATGGCCCTGACATGCAGGATACTAAGTAGACGTGATGTAAGACTTGGTGCCTCAGTCTGCCAGCCCCCAGGTGCTGCCTTTTTTTTTTTTCTTAATTAATTAATTAATTAATTTTGGGCTGTGTTGGGTCTGCATTGCTGCCCGGAGGCTTTCTCTAGTTGCGGCGAGTGGGGGCTTCTCATTGCAGTGGCTTCTCTTGTGGCAGAGCACAGGCTCTAAGCGCGTGGGCTTCAGCAGTCGGGGCTCGCGGGTTCTAGAGCGCAGGCTCAGTAGTCGTGGTGCACGGGCTTAGTTGCTCCACAGCATGTGGGATCTTGCCGGACCAGGGCTCAAACCCGTGTCCCCTGCATTGGCAGGTGGATTCTTAACCACTGCGCCACCAGGGAAGTCTGGTGTTGCGTTCGTGAGGGCTGGTGGGGCCCTCTTGGGACTGGGCGGATCCTTTGTTCCATCTGCACGGGTGTCCAAGCAGGTCTCAGGACAGCCCTTGGCCTCTGAGCATCCAGGCAGGCACCCACGTTCCTCCAGCTCAGGTTAGCCTTGGCCCCTCCAGCCCCCGTGGCCAATTACTGAGCTGATTGTGTCTTTACTCTTTCAAATGAAATCACTCTCTCCAGGTGGGCGAGAAGTTTACTTGTGAACTTGGTTAGGGTTAGGGGTTAGGGGTTAAGGGTTAGGGGTTAGGGTCAGGGTTAGGGCTAGGGGTTAGGGTTAGGCTTAGGGTTGGGTTAGGGTTAGGGGTTAGGGTTAGGGTTTAGGTTTAGGGTTAGGGTTAATGTTGGGTTAGGGTTAGGGTTAAGGTAGGGTTAGGGTTGGGTTAGGGTTAGGGTTTAGGGTTAGGGTGTCCAGCCTTACGTCCCATTCAGCTGTGAGTGTAGATGTGGTCAGTCCAGTTGCCTCACAGCCCCTGATTGAATTTTGTAAGAATTCCTCTCTCTCTCACTGTCTTTCTCTTTTTATATTTAATTTTTATAATGGGGTGTAGCTGATTTGCAATGTTGTGTTTCTTGGTGCTGTACATCCACTTGAGTCACTTAGAGAGAGATATCAATAAATTCTTTTCTAGTTTCTAGTAGTCAGATATATGTTTTTTCTGTGAATAGAGTGTGCTGAGTCCAGTTCCTTGAACAATGAGTATGTCTTGGCGATTACATTATTGGCGTATGGAACGGTATCTGTGCCAATTTCAACCTCCTGGTTTATGCATCAACGCACCACACTTTTCCCCTTAAGCAGCCATAAGTGTGTTTTGTAAATGTGTGATGGTGTTCTGTTTGTAATTCAGTTCACGGTTGGCGATTTTTAGATCCCCTTTATAAGTGATATCTTATGATAAGTTTCTCTTGCTGTCTAACTGATTTCACTCTCAATGACCATACATAAGTCCCCCTGAGTCGCTGCAACTGGCCTCATTTCATTGATTTCAGCGCTGAGTAATATTCCGTTGTGCTTAAGTATCAAATTTTCTTTCACCATTTTTTCCTTCCAAGGACTATGAAGTTGTACCCAAGTCGAGGCTGTTGTAAACATAGCAGCAGTAAACGGGGTGCCTGCGTCCTGTGGATTTTTGGATTTTCCAACATATAGGCCCATGAGTGGAAGCGCCCTATGCTTTGTAGCTCTGTTTTTTAGATGTTTTAGGAAACACAGCACACTTCTCCAGAGTGGCCGTTGGCAATTTACATTCCCCCCTTCAGCGTAACGAGGCTCCCTTTTCTCCTCTCCTTGTCCTGCATCTCTGGTTTTTACCCTTTGTGAGGATGGTCCTTTTTTCTGATTCGAAGTGATACCTCTTTGTAGTGTTGATTTGCATTGCCCGCTTCTTTGGTTGGCCAAAAAGGGCGTATGCGTTTTTCCTGAATATATTCTGGAAGTTAAATTTGAGAGACAGCTTTTCTTTTTAATTGATTAATTAATTTATTTATTTTTGGCTGTGTTGGGTCTTCGTTTCTGTGCGAAGGCTTTCTCTAGTTGTGGCAAGCGGGGGCCCCTCTTCATCGCGGTGCGCGGGCCTCTCGCTATCGCGGCCTCTCTTGTTGCGGAGCACAGGCTCCAGACGCGCAGGCTCAGGAGTTGTGGCTCACGGGCCTAGTTGCTCCGCGGCATGTGGGATCTTCCCAGACCAGGGCTCGAACCCGTGTCCCCTGCATTAGCAGGCAGATTCTCAACCACTGCGCCACCAGGGAAGCCCCTTGAATAGTTTTGTATTTAAAGTTTGTCTGTGGGGACTTCCCTGGTGACGCAGTGGTTAAGAGTCCGCCTGCCAATGCAGGGGACACGGGCTCGAGCCCTGGTCCGGGAAGATCCCACATGCCGCAGAGCAACCAAGCCTGCACGGCACAACTACTGAAGCCTGCGCGCCTAGAGCCCGTGCTCGCCCACAAGAGAAGCCACCGCAATGAGAAGCCCGTGCACCGCAACGAAGAGTAGCCCCGCCCGACGCAACTAGAGGAAGCCCACATGCAGCAACGAAGACCCAACGCAGCCAAACATAAATTATAAACTAAAATAAAATTTGCCTCTGAATAACTTTGAGTGAATTTGGTATAAGTTGTAAAGTTTGCATCTACATTCACTTCATTCCAAATGGTTTCCAATTAATTGTTCCTTAACTACTTTTAGAAAACTTTTGGGATAGAGACTCCATTTCAGTTTGAATTTCCAGTTGAATGGATTCAGCAGTCCTGTCAGTAGGGCACGCTGCCCCCAGTGACCTGTGAGGGAGGCGCGGCCTGCACTTCCTGCACTGCCCACAGGGTGGCGCCGAGTTCGCCTCTCTGACCCACAGCGCATGCTGGTTCCATGGAACTCGATTGTGAGGGCAGCTGAGAGGAGTTGAGCCGCCTCGGGCGCGGGGGCGGGGGCCTTCGGGTAGGACGCCCGGCTCAGCGTCTCTGCTGAGAGGAGCTCGGTCTCCGTCTCCTTAGGACTCACTTCGGTTTCGGCTTCAGGACAAAGTGGGGCTGCGTCCACGCTGACTAGGGAACTAGGTTTCCTGAGGACCCAGGTGATGCCTGAGGAAAAGGTGAAGAGACGGTGAGGAAAAGTGGGGAGAAGCTTCCTGTGGGCGACTGACCGTTGAGGGGGTCCGTCTTCGTGTGAGCGAGGGAGGGCTTGGCGTGGAAAGCTGGGTGTTTGGTCAGGTTTGTGTGCAGGGTAGCCAGCGTGAGTTATGGGGCGTCCAGTTTTCCCAGCACCATTTATCGTGGGGAGTGTCGTGCTCCTTGGTGTGTCCTTGGTCCCTGTGTCATAAATTCACCGACCCCGTCCGTGTGGGTTGAATTCTGGTCTCTCTGTCCTGTTCCTCTGGTCCCTGTGCCCGTTTTGAGCCAGTTCCACACTGTTTTGGTGACTGTAGCTTCTGAGCAGAGTGTGACGTCAGGGAGGGAGATGCCTCCAGCCCGTTCTCTTTTTTCAGGGTTTCTTTGGCTATTTGGGGTCCTGTGTGGTTCCCCACAGATATTAGGAGGATTTGCTCTATTTTGGGGGAAAATACCATGGAATTTTGGGAGGGATTGCATTCACTGTGTCCACTGCTTTGGGTAGCATGGATATTTTAACAATATTAATTGTTCCATTCCATGAGAACAGGATATCTTTCCATTTATTGGTGTGTCTTGCAATGTCTTCATCAATGTCTTCAAGTTTTCAGTGTGCAGGTCTTTCACCTCCTTGGTTGACTTTATTCCCAGGTATTTTGTTCTTTTGGATGCAGTTGTAAATAGGGTTGCTTTCTTTCTCTTTCTGATGGTTCATTATTAGTGTTTAGAAAGGCAACTGATTTCTGTGTATTGATTTTGCAACTTTACTGAATTGATTTATTAGTTCTCATAGTTTTTTTGTGGAATGAAGTGGAAAATTGGAATTCAAAAATCCCACTGTTTCTACCATATCCAGGTCGTCCACAACACGGAGGACAGCGGCTCCTAATATAACCTTCCCACAGTGCCTCTAAATGACATGTGGACTTTGGGTGAACTGGATCTGGGTAAGGCTTGGCTTCTATATGGAAGTTTGATGTTTTCTCTGCTTTTCTGGCATGCTGTTGACATACATGATGTTTTGAAAAGTAATTGACTTTCCAGTAATTTCAAACATACAACTTTACATACATAAAAACAAGTCTTGTTCCTTGATTAAATATACTCCTAAATATTGATGTTGACATTATTAAAAATGGAATTGTTCTCATAAATTCTTTTTCAGATTATTTTTTTCCCAGCGTATGCATATAAGATAGATTTTCATGAATTGATATTTTGTTCTGTAACTTTGCTTATTAATTAGTTGATTAGCTCAAATAATTTCTTTGCTGATTATAGGTAGTTTTATATATAAGATGATGTGACCTATGTTCTGTGAAGAGACCCGGTTTTCATTTTTCCATTCACCATGGATGCCTTTTCTTTCTTTCCTCAAGATTCTGGGTAGAACTTCCAGTACACTATTGAGTAACGGTGATGAAGGCCAGCTTCCTGGCCCTGTTCCTGATTTCAGGAGTAAATCTTTCAGTCTTTAACGTTGAGCATGATGTTTGCTGTGGCTTTTTGTACTACTCTTTTCCATATTGAACAACTTTCCTTTTATTCCTGCTTTCTTGAGTGTTTGTCATGAAATAACACTGGATTTTCATTGTAGATTTTTTGCATTAATTGATATGATTATGTGTTTTTACTTCACACCATTATTGTGGTTGAATACATTGCTTACTTTTCATATGTTGAGCAACCTGAAATTCCTGGTGTAGAGATACTTGGCTTATGGCATTATCCATTTAAAGTTCTGTTGGTTTCATGTTGCTATTATTGTGTGATAGATTTTTACATTCCTATTTATAAGTTGTACTGGGGTAGTTTTCTTGTTTTTTTCCTTTATTTTTAAAATCTTTTTTAAAATAGTGGTTTTATTTCATTTTAATTATTTATTTACTTTGGCCACATCCCATGGCTTGTGGGATCTTAGTTCCCCAGTCAGGGATGGAACCCGAGCCCTTGGCAGTGAAAGCACAGAGTCCTAACCACTGGGCCACCAGAGTATTCCCCAGTTTTCTTTTTCAAGATGTATTTGTATAATCTGATTAGACTTGGCTTGGTGTAAGTGGTTTGGAGGGTTAGCATTAGGGCTGGGGCTGGTGTGAGGCTTGGGGCTGTGTATGGTTTATGGTTGCTGTTATGGTTTAAGTTTTATGGTTAATGAGTTATTTATGGGTATGGTTAATGACTACATTTTATGGTTTGGTTATGGTTATGGTTTTGCTTATTGGTTAAGGTTTATGGTTTTGGTCTCAGGGTGTTAGGGTTCTGTGTTAGAGTGGGTGTTAGGGTATGGGTTAGAATTGGGGTACAGGTAGGCTACGGGTAGAGCATGGGTTAGGGTAAGGTACAGGTTTAGGGTACGGGTTAGGCTAAGGTTAGGTCAGGGCTTAGGGTCAGGATCAGAGTTTAGGGTTAGGGTCCATGTCAGGATTAGCGTCAAGGTTGAGCGAGGCCATTGTTTTCTGCTCCTCCAGTGCTGGATTCTCATTGATAGATGAATGAAATGTCTGCTCTGGTCACCCACTGTTTCAAATTGAGCTCAGCCTTAGTCAAGGGTTCTTAGGGCCTCAGAGGTCATGCAGGGTTTCCCTCCACCCTCCCTCCTGGGAAGGGTGATGCAGGCCCCACTCTGTCTGGGCAGCCCCAGGTCCAGCATGGCCCTGACATGCAGGATACTAAGTAGACGTGATGTAAGACTTGGTGCCTCAGTCTGCCAGCCCCCAGGTGCTGCCTTTTTTTTTTTTTCTTAATTAATTAATTAATTAATTTTGGGCTGTGTTGGGTCTGCATTGCTGCCCGGAGGCTTTCTCTAGTTGCGGCGAGTGGGGGCTTCTCATTGCAGTGGCTTCTCTTGTGGCAGAGCACAGGCTCTAAGCGCGTGGGCTTCAGCAGTCGGGGCTCGCGGGTTCTAGAGCGCAGGCTCAGTAGTTGTGGTGCACGGGCTTAGTTGCTCCACAGCATGTGGGATCTTGCCGGACCAGGGCTCAAACCCGTGTCCCCTGCATTGGCAGGTGGATTCTTAACCACTGCGCCACCAGGGAAGTCTGGTGTTGCGTTCGTGAGGGCTGGTGGGGCCCTCTTGGGACTGGGCGGATCCTTTGTTCCATCTGCACGGGTGTCCAAGCAGGTCTCAGGACAGCCCTTGGCCTCTGAGCACCCAGGCAGGCACCCACGTTCCTCCAGCTCAGGGTAGCCTTGGCCCCTCCAGCCCCCGTGGCCAATTACTGAGCTGATTGTGTCTTTACTCTTTCAAATGAAATCACTCTCTCCAGGTGGGCGAGAAGTTTACTTGTGAACTTGGTTAGGGTTAGGGGTTAGGGGTTAAGGGTTAGGGGTTAGAGTCAGGGTTAGGGCTAGGGCTAGGGCTAGGGGTTAGGGTTAGGCTTAGGGTTGGGTTAGGGTTAGGGGTTAGGGTTAGGGTTTAGGTTTAGGGTTAGGGATAATGTTGGGTTAGGGTTAGGGTTAAGGTAGGGTTAGGGTTGGGTTAGGGTTAGGGTTTAGGGTTAGGGTGTCCAGCCTTACGTCCCATTCAGCTGTGAGTGTAGATGTGGTCAGTCCAGTTGCCTCACAGCCCCTGATTGAATTTTGTAAGAATTCCTCTCTCTCTCACTGTCTTTCTCTTTTTATATTTAATTTTTATAATGGGGTGTAGCTGATTTGCAATGTTGTGTTTCTTGGTGCTGTACATCCACTTGAGTCACTTAGAGAGAGATATCAATAAATTCTTTTCTAGTTTCTAGTAGTCAGATATATGTTTTTTCTGTGAATAGAGTGTGCTGAGTCCAGTTCCTTGAACAATGAGTATGTCTTGGCGATTACATTATTGGCGTATGGAACGGTATCTGTGCCAATTTCAACCTCCTGGTTTATGCATCAACGCACCACACTTTTCCCCTTAAGCAGCCATAAGTGTGTTTTGTAAATGTGTGATGGTGTTCTGTTTGTAATTCAGTTCACGGTTGGCGATTTTTAGATCCCCTTTATAAGTGATATCTTATGATAAGTTTCTCTTGCTGTCTAACTGATTTCACTCTCAATGACCATACATAAGTCCCCCTGAGTCGCTGCAACTGGCCTCATTTCATTGATTTCAGGGCTGAGTAATATTCCGTTGTGCTTAAGTATCAAATTTTCTTTCACCATTTTTTCCTTCCAAGGACTATGAAGTTGTACCCAAGTCGAGGCTGTTGTAAACATAGCAGCAGTAAACGGGGTGCCTGCGTCCTGGGGATTTTTGGATTTTCCAACATATAGGCCCATGAGTGGAAGCGCCCTATGCTTTGTAGCTCTGTTTTTTAGATGTTTTAGGAAACACAGCACACTTCTCCAGAGTGGCCGTTGGCAATTTACCTTCCCCCCTTCAGCGTAACGAGGCTCCCTTTTCTCCTCTCCTTGTCCTGCATCTCTGGTTTTTACCCTTTGTGAGGATGGTCCTTTTTTCTGATTCGAAGTGATACCTCTTTGTAGTGTTGATTTGCATTGCCCGCTTCTTTGGTTGGCCAAAAAGGGCGTATGCGTTTTTCCTGAATATATTCTGGAAGTTAAATTTGAGAGACAGCTTTTCTTTTTAATTGATTAATTAATTTATTTATTTTTGGCTGTGTTGGGTCTTCGTTTCTGTGCGAAGGCTTTCTCTAGTTGTGGCAAGCGGGGGCCCCTCTTCATCGCGGTGCGCGGGCTTCTCGCTATCGCGGCCTCTCTTGTTGCGGAGCACAGGCTCCAGACGCGCAGGCTCAGGAGTTGTGGCTCACGGGCCTAGTTGCTCCGCGGCATGTGGGATCTTCCCAGACCAGGGCTCGAACCCGTGTCCCCTGCATTAGCAGGCAGATTCTCAACCACTGCGCCACCAGGGAAGCCCCTTGAATAGTTTTGTATTTAAAGTTTGTCTGTGGGGACTTCCCTGGTGACGCAGTGGTTAAGAGTCCGCCTGCCAATGCAGGGGACACGGGCTCGAGCCCTGGTCCGGGAAGATCCCACATGCCGCAGAGCAACCAAGCCTGCACGGCACAACTACTGAAGCCTGTGCGCCTAGAGCCCGTGCTCGCCCACAAGAGAAGCCACCGCAATGAGAAGCCCGTGCACCGCAACGAAGAGTAGCCCCGCCCGACGCAACTAGAGGAAGCCCACATGCAGCAACGAAGACCCAACGCAGCCAAACATAAATTATAAACTAAAATAAAATTTGCCTCTGAATAACTTTGAGTGAATTTGGTATAAGTTGTAAAGTTTGCATCTACATTCACTTCATTCCAAATGGTTTCCAATTAATTGTTCCTTAACTACTTTTAGAAAACTTTTGGGATAGAGACTCCATTTCAGTTTGAATTTCCAGTTGAATGGATTCAGCAGTCCTGTCAGTAGGGCACGCTGCCCCCAGTGACCTGTGAGGGAGGCGCGGCCTGCACTTCCTGCACTGCCCACAGGGTGGCGCCGAGTTCGCCTCTCTGACCCACAGCGCATGCTGGTTCCATGGAACTCGATTGTGAGGGCAGCTGAGAGGAGTTGAGCCGCCTCGGGCGCGGGGGCGGGGGCGGGGGCCTTCGGGTAGGACGCCCGGCTCAGCGTCTCTGCTGAGAGGAGCTCAGTCTCCGTCTCCTTAGGACTCACTTCGGTTTCGGCTTCAGGACAAAGTGGGGCTGCGTCCACGCTGACTAGGGAACTAGGTTTCCTGAGGACCCAGGTGATGCCTGAGGAAAAGGTGAAGAGACGGTGAGGAAAAGTGGGGAGAAGCTTCCTGTGGGCGACTGACCGTTGAGGGGGTCCGTCTTCGTGTGAGCGAGGGAGGGCTTGGCGTGGAAAGCTGGGTGTTTGGTCAGGTTTGTGTGCAGGGTAGCCAGCGTGAGTTATGGGGCGTCCAGTTTTCCCAGCACCATTTATCGTGGGGAGTGTCGTGCTCCTTGGTGTGTCCTTGGTCCCTGTGTCATAAATTCACCGACCCCGTCCGTGTGGGTTGAATTCTGGTCTCTCTGTCCTGTTCCTCTGGTCCCTGTGCCCGTTTTGAGCCAGTTCCACACTGTTTTGGTGACTGTAGCTTCTGAGCAGAGTGTGACGTCAGGGAGGGAGATGCCTCCAGCCCGTTCTCTTTTTTCAGGGTTTCTTTGGCTATTTGGGGTCCTGTGTGGTTCCCCACAGATATTAGGAGGATTTGCTCTATTTTGGGGGAAAATACCATGGAATTTTGGGAGGGATTGCATTCACTGTGTCCACTGCTTTGGGTAGCATGGATATTTTAACAATATTAATTGTTCCATTCCATGAGAACAGGATATCTTTCCATTTATTGGTGTGTCTTGCAATGTCTTCATCAATGTCTTCAAGTTTTCAGTGTGCAGGTCTTTCACCTCCTTGGTTGACTTTATTCCCAGGTATTTTGTTCTTTTGGATGCAGTTGTAAATAGGGTTGCTTTCTTTCTCTTTCTGATGGTTCATTATTAGTGTTTAGAAAGGCAACTGATTTCTGTGTATTGATTTTGCAACTTTACTGAATTGATTTATTAGTTCTCATAGTTTTTTTGTGGAATGAAGTGGAAAATTGGAATTCAAAAATCCCACTGTTTCTACCATATCCAGGTCGTCCACAACACGGAGGACAGCGGCTCCTAATATAACCTTCCCACAGTGCCTCTAAATGACATGTGGACTTTGGGTGAACTGGATCTGGGTAAGGCTTGGCTTCTATATGGAAGTTTGATGTTTTCTCTGCTTTTCTGGCATGCTGTTGACATACATGATGTTTTGAAAAGTAATTGACTTTCCAGTAATTTCAAACATACAACTTTACATACATAAAAACAAGTCTTGTTCCTTGATTAAATATACTCCTAAATATTGATGTTGACATTATTAAAAATGGAATTGTTCTCATAAATTCTTTTTCAGATTATTTTTTTCCCAGCGTATGCATATAAGATAGATTTTCATGAATTGATATTTTGTTCTGTAACTTTGCTTATTAATTAGTTGATTAGCTCAAATAATTTCTTTGCTGATTATAGGTAGTTTTATATATAAGATGATGTGACCTATGTTCTGTGAAGAGACCCGGTTTTCATTTTTCCATTCACCCATGGATGCCTTTTCTTTCTTTCCTCAAGATTCTGGGTAGAACTTCCAGTACACTATTGAGTAACGGTGATGAAGGCCAGCTTCCTGGCCCTGTTCCTGATTTCAGGAGTAAATCTTTCAGTCTTTAACGTTGAGCATGATGTTTGCTGTGGCTTTTTGTACTACTCTTTTCCATATTGAACAACTTTCCTTTTATTCCTGCTTTCTTGAGTGTTTGTCATGAAATAACACTGGATTTTCATTGTAGATTTTTTGCATTAATTGATATGATTATGTGTTTTTACTTCACACCATTATTGTGGTTGAATACATTGCTTACTTTTCATATGTTGAGCAACCTGAAATTCCTGGTGTAGAGATACTTGGCTTATGGCATTATCCATTTAAAGTTCTGTTGGTTTCATGTTGCTATTATTGTGTGATAGATTTTTACATTCCTATTTATAAGTTGTACTGGGGTAGTTTTCTTGTTTTTTTCCTTTATTTTTAAAATCTTTTTTAAAATAGTGGTTTTATTTCATTTTAATTATTTATTTACTTTGGCCACATCCCATGGCTTGTGGGATCTTAGTTCCCCAGTCAGGGATGGAACCCGAGCCCTTGGCAGTGAAAGCACAGAGTCCTAACCACTGGGCCACCAGAGTATTCCCCAGTTTTCTTTTTCAAGATGTATTTGTATAATCTGATTAGACTTGGCTTGGTGTAAGTGGTTTGGAGGGTTAGCATTAGGGCTGGGGCTGGTGTGAGGCTTGGGGCTGTGTATGGTTTATGGTTGCTGTTATGGTTTAAGTTTTATGGTTAATGAGTTATTTATGGGTATGGTTAATGACTACATTTTATGGTTTGGTTATGGTTATGGTTTTGCTTATTGGTTAAGGTTTATGGTTTTGGTCTCAGGGTGTTAGGGTTCTGTGTTAGAGTGGGTGTTAGGGTATGGGTTAGAATTGGGGTACAGGTAGGATACGGGTAGAGCATGGGTTAGGGTAAGGTACAGGTTTAGGGTACGGGTTAGGCTAAGGTTAGGTCAGGGCTTAGGGTCAGGATCAGAGTTTAGGGTTAGGGTCCATGTCAGGATTAGCGTCAAGGTTGAGCGAGGCCATTGTTTTCTGCTCCTCCAGTGCTGGATTCTCATTGATAGATGAATGAAATGTCTGCTCTGGTCACCCACTGTTTCAAATTGAGCTCAGCCTTAGTCAAGGGTTCTTAGGGCCTCAGAGGTCATGCAGGGTTTCCCTCCACCCTCCCTCCTGGGAAGGGTGATGCAGGCCCCACTCTGTCTGGGCAGCCCCAGGTCCAGCATGGCCCTGACATGCAGGATACTAAGTAGACGTGATGTAAGACTTGGTGCCTCAGTCTGCCAGCCCCCAGGTGCTGCCTTTTTTTTTTTTTCTTAATTAATTAATTAATTAATTTTGGGCTGTGTTGGGTCTGCATTGCTGCCCGGAGGCTTTCTCTAGTTGCGGCGAGTGGGGGCTTCTCATTGCAGTGGCTTCTCTTGTGGCAGAGCACAGGCTCTAAGCGCGTGGGCTTCAGCAGTCGGGGCTCGCGGGTTCTAGAGCGCAGGCTCAGTAGTTGTGGTGCACGGGCTTAGTTGCTCCACAGCATGTGGGATCTTGCCGGACCAGGGCTCAAACCCGTGTCCCCTGCATTGGCAGGTGGATTCTTAACCACTGCGCCACCAGGGAAGTCTGGTGTTGCGTTCGTGAGGGCTGGTGGGGCCCTCTTGGGACTGGGCGGATCCTTTGTTCCATCTGCACGGGTGTCCAAGCAGGTCTCAGGACAGCCCTTGGCCTCTGAGCACCCAGGCAGGCACCCACGTTCCTCCAGCTCAGGTTAGCCTTGGCCCCTCCAGCCCCCGTGGCCAATTACTGAGCTGATTGTGTCTTTACTCTTTCAAATGAAATCACTCTCTCCAGGTGGGCGAGAAGTTTACTTGTGAACTTGGTTAGGGTTAGGGGTTAGGGGTTAAGGGTTAGGGGTTAGGGTCAGGGTTAGGGCTAGGGCTAGGGCTAGGGGTTAGGGTTAGGCTTAGGGTTGGGTTAGGGTTAGGGGTTAGGGTTAGGGTTTAGGTTTAGGGTTAGGGATAATGTTGGGTTAGGGTTAGGGTTAAGGTAGGGTTAGGGTTGGGTTAGGGTTAGGGTTTAGGGTTAGGGTGTCCAGCCTTACGTCCCATTCAGCTGTGAGTGTAGATGTGGTCAGTCCAGTTGCCTCACAGCCCCTGATTGAATTTTGTAAGAATTCCTCTCTCTCTCACTGTCTTTCTCTTTTTATATTTAATTTTTATAATGGGGTGTAGCTGATTTGCAATGTTGTGTTTCTTGGTGCTGTACATCCACTTGAGTCACTTAGAGAGAGATATCAATAAATTCTTTTCTAGTTTCTAGTAGTCAGATATATGTTTTTTCTGTGAATAGAGTGTGCTGAGTCCAGTTCCTTGAACAATGAGTATGTCTTGGCGATTACATTATTGGCGTATGGAACGGTATCTGTGCCAATTTCAACCTCCTGGTTTATGCATCAACGCACCACACTTTTCCCCTTAAGCAGCCATAAGTGTGTTTTGTAAATGTGTGATGGTGTTCTGTTTGTAATTCAGTTCACGGTTGGCGATTTTTAGATCCCCTTTATAAGTGATATCTTATGATAAGTTTCTCTTGCTGTCTAACTGATTTCACTCTCAATGACCATACATAAGTCCCCCTGAGTCGCTGCAACTGGCCTCATTTCATTGATTTCAGCGCTGAGTAATATTCCGTTGTGCTTAAGTATCAAATTTTCTTTCACCATTTTTTCCTTCCAAGGACTATGAAGTTGTACCCAAGTCGAGGCTGTTGTAAACATAGCAGCAGTAAACGGGGTGCCTGCGTCCTGGGGATTTTTGGATTTTCCAACATATAGGCCCATGAGTGGAAGCGCCCTATGCTTTGTAGCTCTGTTTTTTAGATGTTTTAGGAAACACAGCACACTTCTCCAGAGTGGCCGTTGGCAATTTACATTCCCCCCTTCAGCGTAACGAGGCTCCCTTTTCTCCTCTCCTTGTCCTGCATCTCTGGTTTTTACCCTTTGTGAGGATGGTCCTTTTTTCTGATTCGAAGTGATACCTCTTTGTAGTGTTGATTTGCATTGCCCGCTTCTTTGGTTGGCCAAAAAGGGCGTATGCGTTTTTCCTGAATATATTCTGGAAGTTAAATTTGAGAGACAGCTTTTCTTTTTAATTGATTAATTAATTTATTTATTTTTGGCTGTGTTGGGTCTTCGTTTCTGTGCGAAGGCTTTCTCTAGTTGTGGCAAGCGGGGGCCCCTCTTCATCGCGGTGCGCGGGCCTCTCGCTATCGCGGCCTCTCTTGTTGCGGAGCACAGGCTCCAGACGCGCAGGCTCAGGAGTTGTGGCTCACGGGCCTAGTTGCTCCGCGGCATGTGGGATCTTCCCAGACCAGGGCTCGAACCCGTGTCCCCTGCATTAGCAGGCAGATTCTCAACCACTGCGCCACCAGGGAAGCCCCTTGAATAGTTTTGTATTTAAAGTTTGTCTGTGGGGACTTCCCTGGTGACGCAGTGGTTAAGAGTCCGCCTGCCAATGCAGGGGACACGGGCTCGAGCCCTGGTCCGGGAAGATCCCACATGCCGCAGAGCAACCAAGCCTGCACGGCACAACTACTGAAGCCTGTGCGCCTAGAGCCCGTGCTCGCCCACAAGAGAAGCCACCGCAATGAGAAGCCCGTGCACCGCAACGAAGAGTAGCCCCGCCCGACGCAACTAGAGGAAGCCCACATGCAGCAACGAAGACCCAACGCAGCCAAACATAAATTATAAACTAAAATAAAATTTGCCTCTGAATAACTTTGAGTGAATTTGGTATAAGTTGTAAAGTTTGCATCTACATTCACTTCATTCCAAATGGTTTCCAATTAATTGTTCCTTAACTACTTTTAGAAAACTTTTGGGATAGAGACTCCGTTTCAGTTTGAATTTCCAGTTGAATGGATTCAGCAGTCCTGTCAGTAGGGCACGCTGCCCCCAGTGACCTGTGAGGGAGGCGCGGCCTGCACTTCCTGCACTGCCCACAGGGTGGCGCCGAGTTCGCCTCTCTGACCCACAGCGCATGCTGGTTCCATGGAACTCGATTGTGAGGGCAGCTGAGAGGAGTTGAGCCGCCTCGGGCGCGGGGGCGGGGGCGGGGGCGGGGGCGGGGGCCTTCGGGTAGGACGCCCGGCTCAGCGTCTCTGCTGAGAGGAGCTCAGTCTCCGTCTCCTTAGGACTCACTTCGGTTTCGGCTTCAGGACAAAGTGGGGCTGCGTCCACGCTGACTAGGGAACTAGGTTTCCTGAGGACCCAGGTGATGCCTGAGGAAAAGGTGAAGAGACGGTGAGGAAAAGTGGGGAGAAGCTTCCTGTGGGCGACTGACCGTTGAGGGGGTCCGTCTTCGTGTGAGCGAGGGAGGGCTTGGCGTGGAAAGCTGGGTGTTTGGTCAGGTTTGTGTGCAGGGTAGCCAGCGTGAGTTATGGGGCGTCCAGTTTTCCCAGCACCATTTATCGTGGGGAGTGTCGTGCTCCTTGGTGTGTCCTTGGTCCCTGTGTCATAAATTCACCGACCCCGTCCGTGTGGGTTGAATTCTGGTCTCTCTGTCCTGTTCCTCTGGTCCCTGTGCCCGTTTTGAGCCAGTTCCACACTGTTTTGGTGACTGTAGCTTCTGAGCAGAGTGTGACGTCAGGGAGGGAGATGCCTCCAGCCCGTTCTCTTTTTTCAGGGTTTCTTTGGCTATTTGGGGTCCTGTGTGGTTCCCCACAGATATTAGGAGGATTTGCTCTATTTTGGGGGAAAATACCATTGAATTTTGGGAGGGATTGCATTCACTGTGTCCACTGCTTTGGGTAGCATGGATATTTTAACAATATTAATTGTTCCATTCCATGAGAACAGGATATCTTTCCATTTATTGGTGTGTCTTGCAATGTCTTCATCAATGTCTTCAAGTTTTCAGTGTGCAGGTCTTTCACCTCCTTGGTTGACTTTATTCCCAGGTATTTTGTTCTTTTGGATGCAGTTGTAAATAGGGTTGCTTTCTTTCTCTTTCTGATGGTTCATTATTAGTGTTTAGAAAGGCAACTGATTTCTGTGTATTGATTTTGCAACTTTACTGAATTGATTTATTAGTTCTCATAGTTTTTTTGTGGAATGAAGTGGAAAATTGGAATTCAAAAATCCCACTGTTTCTACCATATCCAGGTCGTCCACAACACGGAGGACAGCGGCTCCTAATATAACCTTCCCACAGTGCCTCTAAATGACATGTGGACTTTGGGTGAACTGGATCTGGGTAAGGCTTGGCTTCTATATGGAAGTTTGATGTTTTCTCTGCTTTTCTGGCATGCTGTTGACATACATGATGTTTTGAAAAGTAATTGACTTTCCAGTAATTTCAAACATACAACTTTACATACATAAAAACAAGTCTTGTTCCTTGATTAAATATACTCCTAAATATTGATGTTGACATTATTAAAAATGGAATTGTTCTCATAAATTCTTTTTCAGATTATTTTTTTCCCAGCGTATGCATATAAGATAGATTTTCATGAATTGATATTTTGTTCTGTAACTTTGCTTATTAATTAGTTGATTAGCTCAAATAATTTCTTTGCTGATTATAGGTAGTTTTATATATAAGATGATGTGACCTATGTTCTGTGAAGAGACCCGGTTTTCATTTTTCCATTCACCATGGATGCCTTTTCTTTCTTTCCTCAAGATTCTGGGTAGAACTTCCAGTACACTATTGAGTAATGGTGATGAAGGCCAGCTTCCTGGCCCTGTTCCTGATTTCAGGAGTAAATCTTTCAGTCTTTAACGTTGAGCATGATGTTTGCTGTGGCTTTTTGTACTACTCTTTTCCATATTGAACAACTTTCCTTTTATTCCTGCTTTCTTGAGTGTTTGTCATGAAATAACACTGGATTTTCATTGTAGATTTTTTGCATTAATTGATATGATTATGTGTTTTTACTTCACACCATTATTGTGGTTGAATACATTGCTTACTTTTCATATGTTGAGCAACCTGAAATTCCTGGTGTAGAGATACTTGGCTTATGGCATTATCCATTTAAAGTTCTGTTGGTTTCATGTTGCTATTATTGTGTGATAGATTTTTACATTCCTATTTATAAGTTGTACTGGGGTAGTTTTCTTGTTTTTTTCCTTTATTTTTAAAATCTTTTTTAAAATAGTGGTTTTATTTCATTTTAATTATTTATTTACTTTGGCCACATCCCATGGCTTGTGGGATCTTAGTTCCCCAGTCAGGGATGGAACCCGAGCCCTTGGCAGTGAAAGCACAGAGTCCTAACCACTGGGCCACCAGAGTATTCCCCAGTTTTCTTTTTCAAGATGTATTTGTATAATCTGATTAGACTTGGCTTGGTGTAAGTGGTTTGGAGGGTTAGCATTAGGGCTGGGGCTGGTGTGAGGCTTGGGGCTGTGTATGGTTTATGGTTGCTGTTATGGTTTAAGTTTTATGGTTAATGAGTTATTTATGGGTATGGTTAATGACTACATTTTATGGTTTGGTTATGGTTATGGTTTTGCTTATTGGTTAAGGTTTATGGTTTTGGTCTCAGGGTGTTAGGGTTCTGTGTTAGAGTGGGTGTTAGGGTATGGGTTAGAATTGGGGTACAGGTAGGATACGGGTAGAGCATGGGTTAGGGTAAGGTACAGGTTTAGGGTACGGGTTAGGCTAAGGTTAGGTCAGGGCTTAGGGTCAGGATCAGAGTTTAGGGTTAGGGTCCATGTCAGGATTAGCGTCAAGGTTGAGCGAGGCCATTGTTTTCTGCTCCTCCAGTGCTGGATTCTCATTGATAGATGAATGAAATGTCTGCTCTGGTCACCCACTGTTTCAAATTGAGCTCAGCCTTAGTCAAGGGTTCTTAGGGCCTCAGAGGTCATGCAGGGTTTCCCTCCACCCTCCCTCCTGGGAAGGGTGATGCAGGCCCCACTCTGTCTGGGCAGCCCCAGGTCCAGCATGGCCCTGACATGCAGGATACTAAGTAGACGTGATGTAAGACTTGGTGCCTCAGTCTGCCAGCCCCCAGGTGCTGCCTTTTTTTTTTTTCTTAATTAATTAATTAATTAATTTTGGGCTGTGTTGGGTCTGCATTGCTGCCCGGAGGCTTTCTCTAGTTGCGGCGAGTGGGGGCTTCTCATTGCAGTGGCTTCTCTTGTGGCAGAGCACAGGCTCTAAGCGCGTGGGCTTCAGCAGTCGGGGCTCGCGGGTTCTAGAGCGCAGGCTCAGTAGTTGTGGTGCACGGGCTTAGTTGCTCCACAGCATGTGGGATCTTGCCGGACCAGGGCTCAAACCCGTGTCCCCTGCATTGGCAGGTGGATTCTTAACCACTGCGCCACCAGGGAAGTCTGGTGTTGCGTTCGTGAGGGCTGGTGGGGCCCTCTTGGGACTGGGCGGATCCTTTGTTCCATCTGCACGGGTGTCCAAGCAGGTCTCAGGACAGCCCTTGGCCTCTGAGCACCCAGGCAGGCACACACGTTCCTCCAGCTCAGGTTAGCCTTGGCCCCTCCAGCCCCCGTGGCCAATTACTGAGCTGATTGTGTCTTTACTCTTTCAAATGAAATCACTCTCTCCAGGTGGGCGAGAAGTTTACTTGTGAACTTGGTTAGGGTTAGGGGTTAGGGGTTAAGGGTTAGGGGTTAGGGTCAGGGTTAGGGCTAGGGCTAGGGCTAGGGGTTAGGGTTAGGCTTAGGGTTGGGTTAGGGTTAGGGGTTAGGGTTAGGGTTTAGGTTTAGGGTTAGGGATAATGTTGGGTTAGGTTTAGGGTTAAGGTAGGGTTAGGGTTGGGTTAGGGTTAGGGTTTAGGGTTAGGGTGTCCAGCCTTACGTCCCATTCAGCTGTGAGTGTAGATGTGGTCAGTCCAGTTGCCTCACAGCCCCTGATTGAATTTTGTAAGAATTCCTCTCTCTCTCACTGTCTTTCTCTTTTTATATTTAATTTTTATAATGGGGTGTAGCTGATTTGCAATGTTGTGTTTCTTGGTGCTGTACATCCACTTGAGTCACTTAGAGAGAGATATCAATAAATTCTTTTCTAGTTTCTAGTAGTCAGATATATGTTTTTTCTGTGAATAGAGTGTGCTGAGTCCAGTTCCTTGAACAATGAGTATGTCTTGGCGATTACATTATTGGCGTATGGAACGGTATCTGTGCCAATTTCAACCTCCTGGTTTATGCATCAACGCACCACACTTTTCCCCTTAAGCAGCCATAAGTGTGTTTTGTAAATGTGTGATGGTGTTCTGTTTGTAATTCAGTTCACGGTTGGCGATTTTTAGATCCCCTTTATAAGTGATATCTTATGATAAGTTTCTCTTGCTGTCTAACTGATTTCACTCTCAATGACCATACATAAGTCCCCCTGAGTCGCTGCAACTGGCCTCATTTCATTGATTTCAGCGCTGAGTAATATTCCGTTGTGCTTAAGTATCAAATTTTCTTTCACCATTTTTTCCTTCCAAGGACTATGAAGTTGTACCCAAGTCGAGGCTGTTGTAAACATAGCAGCAGTAAACGGGGTGCCTGCGTCCTGTGGATTTTTGGATTTTCCAACATATAGGCCCATGAGTGGAAGCGCCCTATGCTTTGTAGCTCTGTTTTTTAGATGTTTTAGGAAACACAGCACACTTCTCCAGAGTGGCCGTTGGCAATTTACATTCCCCCCTTCAGCGTAACGAGGCTCCCTTTTCTCCTCTCCTTGTCCTGCATCTCTGGTTTTTACCCTTTGTGAGGATGGTCCTTTTTTCTGATTCGAAGTGATACCTCTTTGTAGTGTTGATTTGCATTGCCCGCTTCTTTGGTTGGCCAAAAAGGGCGTATGCGTTTTTCCTGAATATATTCTGGAAGTTAAATTTGAGAGACAGCTTTTCTTTTTAATTGATTAATTAATTTATTTATTTTTGGCTGTGTTGGGTCTTCGTTTCTGTGCGAAGGCTTTCTCTAGTTGTGGCAAGCGGGGGCCCCTCTTCATCGCGGTGCGCGGGCCTCTCGCTATCGCGGCCTCTCTTGTTGCGGAGCACAGGCTCCAGACGCGCAGGCTCAGGAGTTGTGGCTCACGGGCCTAGTTGCTCCGCGGCATGTGGGATCTTCCCAGACCAGGGCTCGAACCCGTGTCCCCTGCATTAGCAGGCAGATTCTCAACCACTGCGCCACCAGGGAAGCCCCTTGAATAGTTTTGTATTTAAAGTTTGTCTGTGGGGACTTCCCTGGTGACGCAGTGGTTAAGAGTCCGCCTGCCAATGCAGGGGACACGGGCTCGAGCCCTGGTCCGGGAAGATCCCACATGCCGCAGAGCAACCAAGCCTGCACGGCACAACTACTGAAGCCTGTGCGCCTAGAGCCCGTGCTCGCCCACAAGAGAAGCCACCGCAATGAGAAGCCCGTGCACCGCAACGAAGAGTAGCCCCGCCCGACGCAACTAGAGGAAGCCCACATGCAGCAACGAAGACCCAACGCAGCCAAACATAAATTATAAACTAAAATAAAATTTGCCTCTGAATAACTTTGAGTGAATTTGGTATAAGTTGTAAAGTTTGCATCTACATTCACTTCATTCCAAATGGTTTCCAATTAATTGTTCCTTAACTACTTTTAGAAAACTTTTGGGATAGAGACTCCATTTCAGTTTGAATTTCCAGTTGAATGGATTCAGCAGTCCTGTCAGTAGGGCACGCTGCCCCCAGTGACCTGTGAGGGAGGCGCGCCCTGCACTTCCTGCACTGCCCACAGGGTGGCGCCGAGTTCGCCTCTCTGACCCACAGCGCATGCTGGTTCCATGGAACTCGATTGTGAGGGCAGCTGAGAGGAGTTGAGCCGCCTCGGGCGCGGGGGCGGGGGCGGGGGCCTTCGGGTAGGACGCCCGGCTCAGCGTCTCTGCTGAGAGGAGCTCGGTCTCCGTCTCCTTAGGACTCACTTCGGTTTCGGCTTCAGGACAAAGTGGGGCTGCGTCCACGCTGACTAGGGAACTAGGTTTCCTGAGGACCCAGGTGATGCCTGAGGAAAAGGTGAAGAGACGGTGAGGAAAAGTGGGGAGAAGCTTCCTGTGGGCGACTGACCGTTGAGGGGGTCCGTCTTCGTGTGAGCGAGGGAGGGCTTGGCGTGGAAAGCTGGGTGTTTGGTCAGGTTTGTGTGCAGGGTAGCCAGCGTGAGTTATGGGGCGTCCAGTTTTCCCAGCACCATTTATCGTGGGGAGTGTCGTGCTCCTTGGTGTGTCCTTGGTCCCTGTGTCATAAATTCACCGACCCCGTCCGTGTGGGTTGAATTCTGGTCTCTCTGTCCTGTTCCTCTGGTCCCTGTGCCCGTTTTGAGCCAGTTCCACACTGTTTTGGTGACTGTAGCTTCTGAGCAGAGTGTGACGTCAGGGAGGGAGATGCCTCCAGCCCGTTCTCTTTTTTCAGGGTTTCTTTGGCTATTTGGGGTCCTGTGTGGTTCCCCACAGATATTAGGAGGATTTGCTCTATTTTGGGGGAAAATACCATGGAATTTTGGGAGGGATTGCATTCACTGTGTCCACTGCTTTGGGTAGCATGGATATTTTAACAATATTAATTGTTCCATTCCATGAGAACAGGATATCTTTCCATTTATTGGTGTGTCTTGCAATGTCTTCATCAATGTCTTCAAGTTTTCAGTGTGCAGGTCTTTCACCTCCTTGGTTGACTTTATTCCCAGGTATTTTGTTCTTTTGGATGCAGTTGTAAATAGGGTTGCTTTCTTTCTCTTTCTGATGGTTCATTATTAGTGTTTAGAAAGGCAACTGATTTCTGTGTATTGATTTTGCAACTTTACTGAATTGATTTATTAGTTCTCATAGTTTTTTTGTGGAATGAAGTGGAAAATTGGAATTCAAAAATCCCACTGTTTCTACCATATCCAGGTCGTCCACAACACGGAGGACAGCGGCTCCTAATATAACCTTCCCACAGTGCCTCTAAATGACATGTGGACTTTGGGTGAACTGGATCTGGGTAAGGCTTGGCTTCTATATGGAAGTTTGATGTTTTCTCTGCTTTTCTGGCATGCTGTTGACATACATGATGTTTTGAAAAGTAATTGACTTTCCAGTAATTTCAAACATACAACTTTACATACATAAAAACAAGTCTTGTTCCTTGATTAAATATACTCCTAAATATTGATGTTGACATTATTAAAAATGGAATTGTTCTCATAAATTCTTTTTCAGATTATTTTTTTCCCAGCGTATGCATATAAGATAGATTTTCATGAATTGATATTTTGTTCTGTAACTTTGCTTATTAATTAGTTGATTAGCTCAAATAATTTCTTTGCTGATTATAGGTAGTTTTATATATAAGATGATGTGACCTATGTTCTGTGAAGAGACCCGGTTTTCATTTTTCCATTCACCATGGATGCCTTTTCTTTCTTTCCTCAAGATTCTGGGTAGAACTTCCAGTACACTATTGAGTAATGGTGATGAAGGCCAGCTTCCTGGCCCTGTTCCTGATTTCAGGAGTAAATCTTTCAGTCTTTAACGTTGAGCATGATGTTTGCTGTGGCTTTTTGTACTACTCTTTTCCATATTGAACAACTTTCCTTTTATTCCTGCTTTCTTGAGTGTTTGTCATGAAATAACACTGGATTTTCATTGTAGATTTTTTGCATTAATTGATATGATTATGTGTTTTTACTTCACACCATTATTGTGGTTGAATACATTGCTTACTTTTCATATGTTGAGCAACCTGAAATTCCTGGTGTAGAGATACTTGGCTTATGGCATTATCCATTTAAAGTTCTGTTGGTTTCATGTTGCTATTATTGTGTGATAGATTTTTACATTCCTATTTATAAGTTGTACTGGGGTAGTTTTCTTGTTTTTTTCCTTTATTTTTAAAATCTTTTTTAAAATAGTGGTTTTATTTCATTTTAATTATTTATTTACTTTGGCCACATCCCATGGCTTGTGGGATCTTAGTTCCCCAGTCAGGGATGGAACCCGAGCCCTTGGCAGTGAAAGCACAGAGTCCTAACCACTGGGCCACCAGAGTATTCCCCAGTTTTCTTTTTCAAGATGTATTTGTATAATCTGATTAGACTTGGCTTGGTGTAAGTGGTTTGGAGGGTTAGCATTAGGGCTGGGGCTGGTGTGAGGCTTGGGGCTGTGTATGGTTTATGGTTGCTGTTATGGTTTAAGTTTTATGGTTAATGAGTTATTTATGGGTATGGTTAATGACTACATTTTATGGTTTGGTTATGGTTATGGTTTTGCTTATTGGTTAAGGTTTATGGTTTTGGTCTCAGGGTGTTAGGGTTCTGTGTTAGAGTGGGTGTTAGGGTATGGGTTAGAATTGGGGTACAGGTAGGATACGGGTAGAGCATGGGTTAGGGTAAGGTACAGGTTTAGGGTACGGGTTAGGCTAAGGTTAGGTCAGGGCTTAGGGTCAGGATCAGAGTTTAGGGTTAGGGTCCATGTCAGGATTAGCGTCAAGGTTGAGCGAGGCCATTGTTTTCTGCTCCTCCAGTGCTGGATTCTCATTGATAGATGAATGAAATGTCTGCTCTGGTCACCCACTGTTTCAAATTGAGCTCAGCCTTAGTCAAGGGTTCTTAGGGCCTCAGAGGTCATGCAGGGTTTCCCTCCACCCTCCCTCCTGGGAAGGGTGATGCAGGCCCCACTCTGTCTGGGCAGCCCCAGGTCCAGCATGGCCCTGACATGCAGGATACTAAGTAGACGTGATGTAAGACTTGGTGCCTCAGTCTGCCAGCCCCCAGGTGCTGCCTTTTTTTTTTTTTCTTAATTAATTAATTAATTAATTTTGGGCTGTGTTGGGTCTGCATTGCTGCCCGGAGGCTTTCTCTAGTTGCGGCGAGTGGGGGCTTCTCATTGCAGTGGCTTCTCTTGTGGCAGAGCACAGGCTCTAAGCGCGTGGGCTTCAGCAGTCGGGGCTCGCGGGTTCTAGAGCGCAGGCTCAGTAGTTGTGGTGCACGGGCTTAGTTGCTCCACAGCATGTGGGATCTTGCCGGACCAGGGCTCAAACCCGTGTCCCCTGCATTGGCAGGTGGATTCTTAACCACTGCGCCACCAGGGAAGTCTGGTGTTGCGTTCGTGAGGGCTGGTGGGGCCCTCTTGGGACTGGGCGGATCCTTTGTTCCATCTGCACGGGTGTCCAAGCAGGTCTCAGGACAGCCCTTGGCCTCTGAGCACCCAGGCAGGCACCCACGTTCCTCCAGCTCAGGTTAGCCTTGGCCCCTCCAGCCCCCGTGGCCAATTACTGAGCTGATTGTGTCTTTACTCTTTCAAATGAAATCACTCTCTCCAGGTGGGCGAGAAGTTTACTTGTGAACTTGGTTAGGGTTAGGGGTTAGGGGTTAAGGGTTAGGGGTTAGGGTCAGGGTTAGGGCTAGGGCTAGGGCTAGGGGTTAGGGTTAGGCTTAGGGTTGGGTTAGGGTTAGGGGTTAGGGTTAGGGTTTAGGTTTAGGGTTAGGGATAATGTTGGGTTAGGGTTAGGGTTAAGGTAGGGTTAGGGTTGGGTTAGGGTTAGGGTTTAGGGTTAGGGTGTCCAGCCTTACGTCCCATTCAGCTGTGAGTGTAGATGTGGTCAGTCCAGTTGCCTCACAGCCCCTGATTGAATTTTGTAAGAATTCCTCTCTCTCTCACTGTCTTTCTCTTTTTATATTTAATTTTTATAATGGGGTGTAGCTGATTTGCAATGTTGTGTTTCTTGGTGCTGTACATCCACTTGAGTCACTTAGAGAGAGATATCAATAAATTCTTTTCTAGTTTCTAGTAGTCAGATATATGTTTTTTCTGTGAATAGAGTGTGCTGAGTCCAGTTCCTTGAACAATGAGTATGTCTTGGCGATTACATTATTGGCGTATGGAACGGTATCTGTGCCAATTTCAACCTCCTGGTTTATGCATCAACGCACCACACTTTTCCCCTTAAGCAGCCATAAGTGTGTTTTGTAAATGTGTGATGGTGTTCTGTTTGTAATTCAGTTCACGGTTGGCGATTTTTAGATCCCCTTTATAAGTGATATCTTATGATAAGTTTCTCTTGCTGTCTAACTGATTTCACTCTCAATGACCATACATAAGTCCCCCTGAGTCGCTGCAACTGGCCTCATTTCATTGATTTCAGCGCTGAGTAATATTCCGTTGTGCTTAAGTATCAAATTTTCTTTCACCATTTTTTCCTTCCAAGGACTATGAAGTTGTACCCAAGTCGAGGCTGTTGTAAACATAGCAGCAGTAAACGGGGTGCCTGCGTCCTGTGGATTTTTGGATTTTCCAACATATAGGCCCATGAGTGGAAGCGCCCTATGCTTTGTAGCTCTGTTTTTTAGATGTTTTAGGAAACACAGCACACTTCTCCAGAGTGGCCGTTGGCAATTTACATTCCCCCCTTCAGCGTAACGAGGCTCCCTTTTCTCCTCTCCTTGTCCTGCATCTCTGGTTTTTACCCTTTGTGAGGATGGTCCTTTTTTCTGATTCGAAGTGATACCTCTTTGTAGTGTTGATTTGCATTGCCCGCTTCTTTGGTTGGCCAAAAAGGGCGTATGCGTTTTTCCTGAATATATTCTGGAAGTTAAATTTGAGAGACAGCTTTTCTTTTTAATTGATTAATTAATTTATTTATTTTTGGCTGTGTTGGGTCTTCGTTTCTGTGCGAAGGCTTTCTCTAGTTGTGGCAAGCGGGGGCCCCTCTTCATCGCGGTGCGCGGGCCTCTCGCTATCGCGGCCTCTCTTGTTGCGGAGCACAGGCTCCAGACGCGCAGGCTCAGGAGTTGTGGCTCACGGGCCTAGTTGCTCCGCGGCATGTGGGATCTTCCCAGACCAGGGCTCGAACCCGTGTCCCCTGCATTAGCAGGCAGATTCTCAACCACTGCACCACCAGGGAAGCCCCTTGAATAGTTTTGTATTTAAAGTTTGTCTGTGGGGACTTCCCTGGTGACGCAGTGGTTAAGAGTCCGCCTGCCAATGCAGGGGACACGGGCTCGAGCCCTGGTCCGGGAAGATCCCACATGCCGCAGAGCAACCAAGCCTGCACGGCACAACTACTGAAGCCTGCGCGCCTAGAGCCCGTGCTCACCCACAAGAGAAGCCACCGCAATGAGAAGCCCGTGCACCGCAACGAAGAGTAGCCCCGCCCGACGCAACTAGAGGAAGCCCACATGCAGCAACGAAGACCCAACGCAGCCAAACATAAATTATAAACTAAAATAAAATTTGCCTCTGAATAACTTTGAGTGAATTTGGTATAAGTTGTGAAGTTTGCATCTACATTCACTTCATTCCAAATGGTTTCCAATTAATTGTTCCTTAACTACTTTTAGAAAACTTTTGGGATAGAGACTCCATTTCAGTTTGAATTTCCAGTTGAATGGATTCAGCAGTCCTGTCAGTAGGGCACGCTGCCCCCAGTGACCTGTGAGGGAGGCGCGGCCTGCACTTCCTGCACTGCCCACAGGGTGGCGCCGAGTTCGCCTCTCTGACCCACAGCGCATGCTGGTTCCATGGAACTCGATTGTGAGGGCAGCTGAGAGGAGTTGAGCCGCCTCGGGCGCGGGGGCGGGGGCCTTCGGGTAGGACGCCCGGCTCAGCTTCTCTGCTGAGAGGAGCTCGGTCTCCGTCTCCTTAGGACTCACTTCGGTTTCGGCTTCAGGACAAAGTGGGGCTGCGTCCACGCTGACTAGGGAACTAGGTTTCCTGAGGACCCAGGTGATGCCTGAGGAAAAGGTGAAGAGACGGTGAGGAAAAGTGGGGAGAAGCTTCCTGTGGGCGACTGACCGTTGAGGGGGTCCGTCTTCGTGTGAGCGAGGGAGGGCTTGGCGTGGAAAGCTGGGTGTTTGGTCAGGTTTGTGTGCAGGGTAGCCAGCGTGAGTTATGGGGCGTCCAGTTTTCCCAGCACCATTTATCGTGGGGAGTGTCGTGCTCCTTGGTGTGTCCTTGGTCCCTGTGTCATAAATTCACCGACCCCGTCCGTGTGGGTTGAATTCTGGTCTCTCTGTCCTGTTCCTCTGGTCCCTGTGCCCGTTTTGAGCCAGTTCCACACTGTTTTGGTGACTGTAGCTTCTGAGCAGAGTGTGACGTCAGGGAGGGAGATGCCTCCAGCCCGTTCTCTTTTTTCAGGGTTTCTTTGGCTATTTGGGGTCCTGTGTGGTTCCCCACAGATATTAGGAGGATTTGCTCTATTTTGGGGGAAAATACCATGGAATTTTGGGAGGGATTGCATTCACTGTGTCCACTGCTTTGGGTAGCATGGATATTTTAACAATATTAATTGTTCCATTCCATGAGAACAGGATATCTTTCCATTTATTGGTGTGTCTTGCAATGTCTTCATCAATGTCTTCAAGTTTTCAGTGTGCAGGTCTTTCACCTCCTTGGTTGACTTTATTCCCAGGTATTTTGTTCTTTTGGATGCAGTTGTAAATAGGGTTGCTTTCTTTCTCTTTCTGATGGTTCATTATTAGTGTTTAGAAAGGCAACTGATTTCTGTGTATTGATTTTGCAACTTTACTGAATTGATTTATTAGTTCTCATAGTTTTTTTGTGGAATGAAGTGGAAAATTGGAATTCAAAAATCCCACTGTTTCTACCATATCCAGGTCGTCCACAACACGGAGGACAGCGGCTCCTAATATAACCTTCCCACAGTGCCTCTAAATGACATGTGGACTTTGGGTGAACTGGATCTGGGTAAGGCTTGGCTTCTATATGGAAGTTTGATGTTTTCTCTGCTTTTCTGGCATGCTGTTGACATACATGATGTTTTGAAAAGTAATTGACTTTCCAGTAATTTCAAACATACAACTTTACATACATAAAAACAAGTCTTGTTCCTTGATTAAATATACTCCTAAATATTGATGTTGACATTATTAAAAATGGAATTGTTCTCATAAATTCTTTTTCAGATTATTTTTTTCCCAGCGTATGCATATAAGATAGATTTTCATGAATTGATATTTTGTTCTGTAACTTTGCTTATTAATTAGTTGATTAGCTCAAATAATTTCTTTGCTGATTATAGGTAGTTTTATATATAAGATGATGTGACCTATGTTCTGTGAAGAGACCCGGTTTTCATTTTTCCATTCACCATGGATGCCTTTTCTTTCTTTCCTCAAGATTCTGGGTAGAACTTCCAGTACACTATTGAGTAACGGTGATGAAGGCCAGCTTCCTGGCCCTGTTCCTGATTTCAGGAGTAAATCTTTCAGTCTTTAACGTTGAGCATGATGTTTGCTGTGGCTTTTTGTACTACTCTTTTCCATATTGAACAACTTTCCTTTTATTCCTGCTTTCTTGAGTGTTTGTCATGAAATAACACTGGATTTTCATTGTAGATGTTTTGCATTAATTGATATGATTATGTGTTTTTACTTCACACCATTATTGTGGTTGAATACATTGCTTACTTTTCATATGTTGAGCAACCTGAAATTCCTGGTGTAGAGATACTTGGCTTATGGCATTATCCATTTAAAGTTCTGTTGGTTTCATGTTGCTATTATTGTGTGATAGATTTTTACATTCCTATTTATAAGTTGTACTGGGGTAGTTTTCTTGTTTTTTTCCTTTATTTTTAAAATCTTTTTTAAAATAGTGGTTTTATTTCATTTTAATTATTTATTTACTTTGGCCACATCCCATGGCTTGTGGGATCTTAGTTCCCCAGTCAGGGATGGAACCCGAGCCCTTGGCAGTGAAAGCACAGAGTCCTAACCACTGGGCCACCAGAGTATTCCCCAGTTTTCTTTTTCAAGATGTATTTGTATAATCTGATTAGACTTGGCTTGGTGTAAGTGGTTTGGAGGGTTAGCATTAGGGCTGGGGCTGGTGTGAGGCTTGGGGCTGTGTATGGTTTATGGTTGCTGTTATGGTTTAAGTTTTATGGTTAATGAGTTATTTATGGGTATGGTTAATGACTACATTTTATGGTTTGGTTATGGTTATGGTTTTGCTTATTGGTTAAGGTTTATGGTTTTGGTCTCAGGGTGTTAGGGTTCTGTGTTAGAGTGGGTGTTAGGGTATGGGTTAGAATTGGGGTACAGGTAGGATACGGGTAGAGCATGGGTTAGGGTAAGGTACAGGTTTAGGGTACGGGTTAGGCTAAGGTTAGGTCAGGGCTTAGGGTCAGGATCAGAGTTTAGGGTTAGGGTCCATGTCAGGATTAGCGTCAAGGTTGAGCGAGGCCATTGTTTTCTGCTCCTCCAGTGCTGGATTCTCATTGATAGATGAATGAAATGTCTGCTCTGGTCACCCACTGTTTCAAATTGAGCTCAGCCTTAGTCAAGGGTTCTTAGGGCCTCAGAGGTCATGCAGGGTTTCCCTCCACCCTCCCTCCTGGGAAGGGTGATGCAGGCCCCACTCTGTCTGGGCAGCCCCAGGTCCAGCATGGCCCTGACATGCAGGATACTAAGTAGACGTGATGTAAGACTTGGTGCCTCAGTCTGCCAGCCCCCAGGTGCTGCCTTTTTTTTTTTTCTTAATTAATTAATTAATTAATTTTGGGCTGTGTTGGGTCTGCATTGCTGCCCGGAGGCTTTCTCTAGTTGCGGCGAGTGGGGGCTTCTCATTGCAGTGGCTTCTCTTGTGGCAGAGCACAGGCTCTAAGCGCGTGGGCTTCAGCAGTCGGGGCTCGCGGGTTCTAGAGCGCAGGCTCAGTAGTTGTGGTGCACGGGCTTAGTTGCTCCACAGCATGTGGGATCTTGCCGGACCAGGGCTCAAACCCGTGTCCCCTGCATTGGCAGGTGGATTCTTAACCACTGCGCCACCAGGGAAGTCTGGTGTTGCGTTCGTGAGGGCTGGTGGGGCCCTCTTGGGACTGGGCGGATCCTTTGTTCCATCTGCACGGGTGTCCAAGCAGGTCTCAGGACAGCCCTTGGCCTCTGAGCATCCAGGCAGGCACCCACGTTCCTCCAGCTCAGGTTAGCCTTGGCCCCTCCAGCCCCCGTGGCCAATTACTGAGCTGATTGTGTCTTTACTCTTTCAAATGAAATCACTCTCTCCAGGTGGGCGAGAAGTTTACTTGTGAACTTGGTTAGGGTTAGGGGTTAGGGGTTAAGGGTTAGGGGTTAGGGTCAGGGTTAGGGCTAGGGCTAGGGGTTAGGGTTAGGCTTAGGGTTGGGTTAGGGTTAGGGGTTAGGGTTAGGGTTTAGGTTTAGGGTTAGGGTTAGTGTTGGGTTAGGGTTAGGGTTAAGGTAGGGTTAGGGTTTAGGGTTAGGGTGTCCAGCCTTACGTCCCATTCAGCTGTGAGTGTAGATGTGGTCAGTCCAGTTGCCTCACAGCCCCTGTTTGAATTTTGTAAGAATTCCTCTCTCTCTCACTGTCTTTCTCTTTTTATAATTAATTTTTATAATGGGGTGTAGCTGATTTGCAATGTTGTGTTTCTTGGTGCTGTACATCCACTTGAGTCACTTACAGAGAGACATCAATAAATTTTTTTCTAGTTTCTAGTAGTCAGATATATGTTTTTTCTGTGAATAGAGTGTGCTGAGTCCAGTTCCTTGAACAATGAGTATGTCTTGGCGATTACATTATTGGCGTATGGAACGGTATCTGTGCCAATTTCAACCTCCTGGTTTATGCATCAACGCACCACACTTTTCCCCTTAAGCAGCCATAAGTGTGTTTTGTAAATGTGTGATGGTGTTCTGTTTGTAATTCAGTTCACGGTTGGCGATTTTTAGATTCCCTTTATAAGTGATATCTTATGATAAGTTTCTCTTGCTGTCTAACTGATTTCACTCTCAATGACCATACATAAGTCCCCCGGCGTCGCTGCAACTGGCCTCATTTCATTGATTTCAGGGCTGAGTAATATTCCGTTGTGCTTAAGTATCAAATTTTCTTTCACCATTTTTTCCTTCCAAGGACTATGAAGTTGTACCCAAGTCGAGGCTGTTGTAAACATAGCAGCAGTAAACGGGGTGCCTGCGTCCTGTGGATTTTTGGATTTTCCAACATATAGGCCCATGAGTGGAAGCGGCGCCCTATGCTTTGTAGCTCTGTTTTTTAGATGTTTTAGGAAACACAGCACACTTCTCCAGAGTGGCCGTTGGCAATTTACCTTCCCCCCTTCAGCGTAACGAGGCTCCCTTTTCTCCTCTCCTTGTCCTGCATCTCTGGTTTTTACCCTTTGTGAGGATGGTCCTTTTTTCTGATTCGAAGTGATACCTCTCTGTAGTGTTGATTTGCATTGCCCGCTTCTTTGGTTGGCCAAAAAGGGCGTATGCGTTTTTCCTGAATATATTCTGGAAGTTAAATTTGAGAGACAGCTTTTCTTTTTAATTGATTAATTAATTTATTTATTTTTGGCTGTGTTGGGTCTTCGTTTCTGTGCGAAGGCTTTCTCTAGTTGTGGCAAGCGGGGGCCCCTCTTCATCGCGGTGCGCGGGCCTCTCGCTATCGCGGCCTCTCTTGTTGCGGAGCACAGGCTCCAGACGCGCAGGCTCAGGAGTTGTGGCTCACGGGCCTAGTTGCTCCGCGGCATGTGGGATCTTCCCAGACCATGGCTCGAACCCGTGTCCCCTGCATTAGCAGGCAGATTCTCAACCACTGCGCCACCAGGGAAGCCCCTTGAATAGTTTTGTATTTAAAGTTTGTCTGTGGGGACTTCCCTGGTGACGCAGTGGTTAAGAGTCCGCCTGCCAATGCAGGGGACACGGGCTCGAGCCCTGGTCCGGGAAGATCCCACATGCCGCAGAGCAACCAAGCCTGCACGGCACAACTACTGAAGCCTGCGCGCCTAGAGCCCGTGCTCGCCCACAAGAGAAGCCACCGCAATGAGAAGCCCGTGCACCGCAACGAAGAGTAGCCCCGCTCGACGCAACTAGAGGAAGCCCACATGCAGCAACGAAGACCCAACGCAGCCAAACATAAATTATAAACTAAAATAAAATTTGCCTCTGAATAACTTTGAGTGAATTTGGTATAAGTTGTAAAGTTTGCATCTACATTCACTTCATTCCAAATGGTTTCCAATTAATTGTTCCTTAACTACTTTTAGAAAACTTTTGGAATAGAGACTCCATTTCAGTTTGAATTTCCAGTTGAATGGATTCAGCAGTCCTGTCAGTAGGGCACGCTGCCCCCAGTGACCTGTGAGGGAGGCGCGGCCTGCACTTCCTGCACTGCCCACAGGGTGGCGCCGAGTTCGCCTCTCTGACCCACAGCGCATGCTGGTTCCATGGAACTCGATTGTGAGGGCAGCTGAGAGGAGTTGAGCCGCCTCGGGCGCGGGGGCGGGGGCCTTCGGGTAGGACGCCCGGCTCAGCGTCTCTGCTGAGAGGAGCTCGGTCTCCGTCTCCTTAGGACTCACTTCGGTTTCGGCTTCAGGACAAAGTGGGGCTGCGTCCACGCTGACTAGGGAACTAGGTTTCCTGAGGACCCAGGTGATGCCTGAGGAAAAGGTGAAGAGACGGTGAGGAAAAGTGGGGAGAAGCTTCCTGTGGGCGACTGACCGTTGAGGGGGTCCGTCTTCGTGTGAGCGAGGGAGGGCTTGGCGTGGAAAGCTGGGTGTTTGGTCAGGTTTGTGTGCAGGGTAGCCAGCGTGAGTTATGGGGCGTCCAGTTTTCCCAGCACCATTTATCGTGGGGAGTGTCGTGCTCCTTGGTGTGTCCTTGGTCCCTGTGTCATAAATTCACCGACCCCGTCCGTGTGGGTTGAATTCTGGTCTCTCTGTCCTGTTCCTCTGGTCCCTGTGCCCGTTTTGAGCCAGTTCCACACTGTTTTGGTGACTGTAGCTTCTGAGCAGAGTGTGACGTCAGGGAGGGAGATGCCTCCAGCCCGTTCTCTTTTTTCAGGGTTTCTTTGGCTATTTGGGGTCCTGTGTGGTTCCCCACAGATATTAGGAGGATTTGCTCTATTTTGGGGGAAAATACCATGGAATTTTGGGAGGGATTGCATTCACTGTGTCCACTGCTTTGGGTAGCATGGATATTTTAACAATATTAATTGTTCCATTCCATGAGAACAGGATATCTTTCCATTTATTGGTGTGTCTTGCAATGTCTTCATCAATGTCTTCAAGTTTTCAGTGTGCAGGTCTTTCACCTCCTTGGTTGACTTTATTCCCAGGTATTTTGTTCTTTTGGATGCAGTTGTAAATAGGGTTGCTTTCTTTCTCTTTCTGATGGTTCATTATTAGTGTTTAGAAAGGCAACTGATTTCTGTGTATTGATTTTGCAACTTTACTGAATTGATTTATTAGTTCTCATAGTTTTTTTGTGGAATGAAGTGGAAAATTGGAATTCAAAAATCCCACTGTTTCTACCATATCCAGGTCGTCCACAACACGGAGGACAGCGGCTCCTAATATAACCTTCCCACAGTGCCTCTAAATGACATGTGGACTTTGGGTGAACTGGATCTGGGTAAGGCTTGGCTTCTATATGGAAGTTTGATGTTTTCTCTGCTTTTCTGGCATGCTGTTGACATACATGATGTTTTGAAAAGTAATTGACTTTCCAGTAATTTCAAACATACAACTTTACATACATAAAAACAAGTCTTGTTCCTTGATTAAATATACTCCTAAATATTGATGTTGACATTATTAAAAATGGAATTGTTCTCATAAATTCTTTTTCAGATTATTTTTTTCCCAGCGTATGCATATAAGATAGATTTTCATGAATTGATATTTTGTTCTGTAACTTTGCTTATTAATTAGTTGATTAGCTCAAATAATTTCTTTGCTGATTATAGGTAGTTTTATATATAAGATGATGTGACCTATGTTCTGTGAAGAGACCCGGTTTTCATTTTTCCATTCACCATGGATGCCTTTTCTTTCTTTCCTCAAGATTCTGGGTAGAACTTCCAGTACACTATTGAGTAACGGTGATGAAGGCCAGCTTCCTGGCCCTGTTCCTGATTTCAGGAGTAAATCTTTCAGTCTTTAACGTTGAGCATGATGTTTGCTGTGGCTTTTTGTACTACTCTTTTCCATATTGAACAACTTTCCTTTTATTCCTGCTTTCTTGAGTGTTTGTCATGAAATAACACTGGATTTTCATTGTAGATGTTTTGCATTAATTGATATGATTATGTGTTTTTACTTCACACCATTATTGTGGTTGAATACATTGCTTACTTTTCATATGTTGAGCAACCTGAAATTCCTGGTGTAGAGATACTTGGCTTATGGCATTATCCATTTAAAGTTCTGTTGGTTTCATGTTGCTATTATTGTGTGATAGATTTTTACATTCCTATTTATAAGTTGTACTGGGGTAGTTTTCTTGTTTTTTTCCTTTATTTTTAAAATCTTTTTTAAAATAGTGGTTTTATTTCATTTTAATTATTTATTTACTTTGGCCACATCCCATGGCTTGTGGGATCTTAGTTCCCCAGTCAGGGATGGAACCCGAGCCCTTGGCAGTGAAAGCACAGAGTCCTAACCACTGGGCCACCAGAGTATTCCCCAGTTTTCTTTTTCAAGATGTATTTGTATAATCTGATTAGACTTGGCTTGGTGTAAGTGGTTTGGAGGGTTAGCATTAGGGCTGGGGCTGGTGTGAGGCTTGGGGCTGTGTATGGTTTATGGTTGCTGTTATGGTTTAAGTTTTATGGTTAATGAGTTATTTATGGGTATGGTTAATGACTATATTTTATGGTTTGGTTATGGTTATGGTTTTGCTTATTGGTTAAGGTTTATGGTTTTGGTCTCAGGGTGTTAGGGTTCTGTGTTAGAGTGGGTGTTAGGGTATGGGTGAGAATTGGGGTACAGGTAGGATACGGGTAGAGCATGGGTTAGGGTAAGGTACAGGTTTAGGGTACGGGTTAGGCTAAGGTTAGGTCAGGGCTTAGGGTCAGGATCAGAGTTTAGGGTTAGGGTCCATGTCAGGATTAGCGTCAAGGTTGAGCGAGGCCATTGTTTTCTGCTCCTCCAGTGCTGGATTCTCATTGATAGATGAATGAAATGTCTGCTCTGGTCACCCACTGTTTCAAATTGAGCTCAGCCTTAGTCAAGGGTTCTTAGGGCCTCAGAGGTCATGCAGGGTTTCCCTCCACCCTCCCTCCTGGGAAGGGTGATGCAGGCCCCACTCTGTCTGGGCAGCCCCAGGTCCAGCATGGCCCTGACATGCAGGATACTAAGTAGACGTGATGTAAGACTTGGTGCCTCAGTCTGCCAGCCCCCAGGTGCTGCCTTTTTTTTTTTCCTTAATTAATTAATTAATTAATTTTGGGCTGTGTTGGGTCTACATTGCTGCCCGGAGGCTTTCTCTAGTTGCGGCGAGTGGGGGCTTCTCATTGCAGTGGCTTCTCTTGTGGCAGAGCACAGGCTCTAAGCGCGTGGGCTTCAGCAGTCGGGGCTCGCGGGTTCTAGAGCGCAGGCTCAGTAGTTGTGGTTCACGGGCTTAGTTGCTCCACAGCATGTGGGATCTTGCCGGACCAGGGCTCAAACCCGTGTCCCCTGCATTGGCAGGTGGATTCTTAACCACTGCGCCACCAGGGAAGTCTGGTGTTGCGTTCGTGAGGGCTGGTGGGGCCCTCTTGGGACTGGGCGGATCCTTTGTTCCATCTGCACGGGTGTCCAAGCAGGTCTCAGGACAGCCCTTGGCCTCTGAGCATCCAGGCAGGCACCCACGTTCCTCCAGCTCAGGTTAGCCTTGGCCCCTCCAGCCCCCGTGGCCAATTACTGAGCTGATTGTGTCTTTACTCTTTCAAATGAAATCACTCTCTCCAGGTGGGCGAGAAGTTTACTTGTGAACTTGGTTAGGGTTAGGGGTTAGGGGTTAAGGGTTAGGGGTTAGGGTCCGGGTTAGGGCTAGGGGTTAGGGTTAGGCTTAGGGTTGGGTTAGGGTTAGGGGTTAGGGTTAGGGTTTAGGTTTAGGGTTAGGGTTAGTGTTGGGTTAGGGTTAGGGTTAAGGTAGGGTTAGGGTTTAGGGTTAGGGTGTCCAGCCTTACGTCCCATTCAGCTGTGAGTGTAGATGTGGTCAGTCCAGTTGCCTCACAGCCCCTGTTTGAATTTTGTAAGAATTCCTCTCTCTCTCACTGTCTTTCTCTTTTTATAATTAATTTTTATAATGGGGTGTAGCTGATTTGCAATGTTGTGTTTCTTGGTGCTGTACATCCACTTGAGTCACTTACAGAGAGACATCAATAAATTTTTTTCTAGTTTCTAGTAGTCAGATATATGTTTTTTCTGTGAATAGAGTGTGCTGAGTCCAGTTCCTTGAACAATGAGTATGTCTTGGCGATTACATTATTGGCGTATGGAACGGTATCTGTGCCAATTTCAACCTCCTGGTTTATGCATCAACGCACCACACTTTTCCCCTTAAGCAGCCATAAGTGTGTTTTGTAAATGTGTGATGGTGTTCTGTTTGTAATTCAGTTCACGGTTGGCGATTTTTAGATTCCCTTTATAAGTGATATCTTATGATAAGTTTCTCTTGCTGTCTAACTGATTTCACTCTCAATGACCATACATAAGTCCCCCGGCGTCGCTGCAACTGGCCTCATTTCATTGATTTCAGGGCTGAGTAATATTCCGTTGTGCTTAAGTATCAAATTTTCTTTCACCATTTTTTCCTTCCAAGGACTATGAAGTTGTACCCAAGTCGAGGCTGTTGTAAACATAGCAGCAGTAAACGGGGTGCCTGCGTCCTGTGGATTTTTGGATTTTCCAACATATAGGCCCATGAGTGGAAGCGGCGCCCTATGCTTTGTAGCTCTGTTTTTTAGATGTTTTAGGAAACACAGCACACTTCTCCAGAGTGGCCGTTGGCAATTTACCTTCCCCCCTTCAGCGTAACGAGGCTCCCTTTTCTCCTCTCCTTGTCCTGCATCTCTGGTTTTTACCCTTTGTGAGGATGGTCCTTTTTTCTGATTCGAAGTGATACCTCTCTGTAGTGTTGATTTGCATTGCCCGCTTCTTTGGTTGGCCAAAAAGGGCGTATGCGTTTTTCCTGAATATATTCTGGAAGTTAAATTTGAGAGACAGCTTTTCTTTTTAATTGATTAATTAATTTATTTATTTTTGGCTGTGTTGGGTCTTCGTTTCTGTGCGAAGGCTTTCTCTAGTTGTGGCAAGCGGGGGCCCCTCTTCATCGCGGTGCGCGGGCCTCTCGCTATCGCGGCCTCTCTTGTTGCGGAGCACAGGCTCCAGACGCGCAGGCTCAGGAGTTGTGGCTCACGGGCCTAGTTGCTCCGCGGCATGTGGGATCTTCCCAGACCATGGCTCGAACCCGTGTCCCCTGCATTAGCAGGCAGATTCTCAACCACTGCGCCACCAGGGAAGCCCCTTGAATAGTTTTGTATTTAAAGTTTGTCTGTGGGGACTTCCCTGGTGACGCAGTGGTTAAGAGTCCGCCTGCCAATGCAGGGGACACGGGCTCGAGCCCTGGTCCGGGAAGATCCCACATGCCGCAGAGCAACCAAGCCTGCACGGCACAACTACTGAAGCCTGCGCGCCTAGAGCCCGTGCTCGCCCACAAGAGAAGCCACCGCAATGAGAAGCCCGTGCACCGCAACGAAGAGTAGCCCCGCTCGACGCAACTAGAGGAAGCCCACATGCAGCAACGAAGACCCAACGCAGCCAAACATAAATTATAAACTAAAATAAAATTTGCCTCTGAATAACTTTGAGTGAATTTGGTATAAGTTGTAAAGTTTGCATCTACATTCACTTCATTCCAAATGGTTTCCAATTAATTGTTCCTTAACTACTTTTAGAAAACTTTTGGAATAGAGACTCCATTTCAGTTTGAATTTCCAGTTGAATGGATTCAGCAGTCCTGTCAGTAGGGCACGCTGCCCCCAGTGACCTGTGAGGGAGGCGCGGCCTGCACTTCCTGCACTGCCCACAGGGTGGCGCCGAGTTCGCCTCTCTGACCCACAGCGCATGCTGGTTCCATGGAACTCGATTGTGAGGGCAGCTGAGAGGAGTTGAGCCGCCTCGGGCGCGGGGGCGGGGGCCTTCGGGTAGGACGCCCGGCTCAGCGTCTCTGCTGAGAGGAGCTCGGTCTCCGTCTCCTTAGGACTCACTTCGGTTTCGGCTTCAGGACAAAGTGGGGCTGCGTCCACGCTGACTAGGGAACTAGGTTTCCTGAGGACCCAGGTGATGCCTGAGGAAAAGGTGAAGAGACGGTGAGGAAAAGTGGGGAGAAGCTTCCTGTGGGCGACTGACCGTTGAGGGGGTCCGTCTTCGTGTGAGCGAGGGAGGGCTTGGCGTGGAAAGCTGGGTGTTTGGTCAGGTTTGTGTGCAGGGTAGCCAGCGTGAGTTATGGGGCGTCCAGTTTTCCCAGCACCATTTATCGTGGGGAGTGTCGTGCTCCTTGGTGTGTCCTTGGTCCCTGTGTCATAAATTCACCGACCCCGTCCGTGTGGGTTGAATTCTGGTCTCTCTGTCCTGTTCCTCTGGTCCCTGTGCCCGTTTTGAGCCAGTTCCACACTGTTTTGGTGACTGTAGCTTCTGAGCAGAGTGTGACGTCAGGGAGGGAGATGCCTCCAGCCCGTTCTCTTTTTTCAGGGTTTCTTTGGCTATTTGGGGTCCTGTGTGGTTCCCCACAGATATTAGGAGGATTTGCTCTATTTTGGGGGAAAATACCATGGAATTTTGGGAGGGATTGCATTCACTGTGTCCACTGCTTTGGGTAGCATGGATATTTTAACAATATTAATTGTTCCATTCCATGAGAACAGGATATCTTTCCATTTATTGGTGTGTCTTGCAATGTCTTCATCAATGTCTTCAAGTTTTCAGTGTGCAGGTCTTTCACCTCCTTGGTTGACTTTATTCCCAGGTATTTTGTTCTTTTGGATGCAGTTGTAAATAGGGTTGCTTTCTTTCTCTTTCTGATGGTTCATTATTAGTGTTTAGAAAGGCAACTGATTTCTGTGTATTGATTTTGCAACTTTACTGAATTGATTTATTAGTTCTCATAGTTTTTTTGTGGAATGAAGTGGAAAATTGGAATTCAAAAATCCCACTGTTTCTACCATATCCAGGTCGTCCACAACACGGAGGACAGCGGCTCCTAATATAACCTTCCCACAGTGCCTCTAAATGACATGTGGACTTTGGGTGAACTGGATCTGGGTAAGGCTTGGCTTCTATATGGAAGTTTGATGTTTTCTCTGCTTTTCTGGCATGCTGTTGACATACATGATGTTTTGAAAAGTAATTGACTTTCCAGTAATTTCAAACATACAACTTTACATACATAAAAACAAGTCTTGTTCCTTGATTAAATATACTCCTAAATATTGATGTTGACATTATTAAAAATGGAATTGTTCTCATAAATTCTTTTTCAGATTATTTTTTTCCCAGCGTATGCATATAAGATAGATTTTCATGAATTGATATTTTGTTCTGTAACTTTGCTTATTAATTAGTTGATTAGCTCAAATAATTTCTTTGCTGATTATAGGTAGTTTTATATATAAGATGATGTGACCTATGTTCTGTGAAGAGACCCGGTTTTCATTTTTCCATTCACCATGGATGCCTTTTCTTTCTTTCCTCAAGATTCTGGGTAGAACTTCCAGTACACTATTGAGTAACGGTGATGAAGGCCAGCTTCCTGGCCCTGTTCCTGATTTCAGGAGTAAATCTTTCAGTCTTTAACGTTGAGCATGATGTTTGCTGTGGCTTTTTGTACTACTCTTTTCCATATTGAACAACTTTCCTTTTATTCCTGCTTTCTTGAGTGTTTGTCATGAAATAACACTGGATTTTCATTGTAGATGTTTTGCATTAATTGATATGATTATGTGTTTTTACTTCACACCATTATTGTGGTTGAATACATTGCTTACTTTTCATATGTTGAGCAACCTGAAATTCCTGGTGTAGAGATACTTGGCTTATGGCATTATCCATTTAAAGTTCTGTTGGTTTCATGTTGCTATTATTGTGTGATAGATTTTTACATTCCTATTTATAAGTTGTACTGGGGTAGTTTTCTTGTTTTTTTCCTTTATTTTTAAAATCTTTTTTAAAATAGTGGTTTTATTTCATTTTAATTATTTATTTACTTTGGCCACATCCCATGGCTTGTGGGATCTTAGTTCCCCAGTCAGGGATGGAACCCGAGCCCTTGGCAGTGAAAGCACAGAGTCCTAACCACTGGGCCACCAGAGTATTCCCCAGTTTTCTTTTTCAAGATGTATTTGTATAATCTGATTAGACTTGGCTTGGTGTAAGTGGTTTGGAGGGTTAGCATTAGGGCTGGGGCTGGTGTGAGGCTTGGGGCTGTGTATGGTTTATGGTTGCTGTTATGGTTTAAGTTTTATGGTTAATGAGTTATTTATGGGTATGGTTAATGACTATATTTTATGGTTTGGTTATGGTTATGGTTTTGCTTATTGGTTAAGGTTTATGGTTTTGGTCTCAGGGTGTTAGGGTTCTGTGTTAGAGTGGGTGTTAGGGTATGGGTGAGAATTGGGGTACAGGTAGGATACGGGTAGAGCATGGGTTAGGGTAAGGTACAGGTTTAGGGTACGGGTTAGGCTAAGGTTAGGTCAGGGCTTAGGGTCAGGATCAGAGTTTAGGGTTAGGGTCCATGTCAGGATTAGCGTCAAGGTTGAGCGAGGCCATTGTTTTCTGCTCCTCCAGTGCTGGATTCTCATTGATAGATGAATGAAATGTCTGCTCTGGTCACCCACTGTTTCAAATTGAGCTCAGCCTTAGTCAAGGGTTCTTAGGGCCTCAGAGGTCATGCAGGGTTTCCCTCCACCCTCCCTCCTGGGAAGGGTGATGCAGGCCCCACTCTGTCTGGGCAGCCCCAGGTCCAGCATGGCCCTGACATGCAGGATACTAAGTAGACGTGATGTAAGACTTGGTGCCTCAGTCTGCCAGCCCCCAGGTGCTGCCTTTTTTTTTTTCCTTAATTAATTAATTAATTAATTTTGGGCTGTGTTGGGTCTACATTGCTGCCCGGAGGCTTTCTCTAGTTGCGGCGAGTGGGGGCTTCTCATTGCAGTGGCTTCTCTTGTGGCAGAGCACAGGCTCTAAGCGCGTGGGCTTCAGCAGTCGGGGCTCGCGGGTTCTAGAGCGCAGGCTCAGTAGTTGTGGTTCACGGGCTTAGTTGCTCCACAGCATGTGGGATCTTGCCGGACCAGGGCTCAAACCCGTGTCCCCTGCATTGGCAGGTGGATTCTTAACCACTGCGCCACCAGGGAAGTCTGGTGTTGCGTTCGTGAGGGCTGGTGGGGCCCTCTTGGGACTGGGCGGATCCTTTGTTCCATCTGCACGGGTGTCCAAGCAGGTCTCAGGACAGCCCTTGGCCTCTGAGCATCCAGGCAGGCACCCACGTTCCTCCAGCTCAGGTTAGCCTTGGCCCCTCCAGCCCCCGTGGCCAATTACTGAGCTGATTGTGTCTTTACTCTTTCAAATGAAATCACTCTCTCCAGGTGGGCGAGAAGTTTACTTGTGAACTTGGTTAGGGTTAGGGGTTAGGGGTTAAGGGTTAGGGGTTAGGGTCCGGGTTAGGGCTAGGGGTTAGGGTTAGGCTTAGGGTTGGGTTAGGGTTAGGGGTTAGGGTTAGGGTTTAGGTTTAGGGTTAGGGTTAATGTTGGGTTAGGGTTAGGGTTAAGGTAGGGTTAGGGTTGGGTTAGGGTTAGGGTTTAGGGTTAGGGTGTCCAGCCTTACGTCCCATTCAGCTGTGAGTGTAGATGTGGTCAGTCCAGTTGCCTCACAGCCCCTGATTGAATTTTGTAAGAATTCCTCTCTCTCTCACTGTCTTTCTCTTTTTATATTTAATTTTTATAATGGGGTGTAGCTGATTTGCAATGTTGTGTTTCTTGGTGCTGTACATCCACTTGAGTCACTTAGAGAGAGATATCAATAAATTCTTTTCTAGTTTCTAGTAGTCAGATATATGTTTTTTCTGTGAATAGAGTGTGCTGAGTCCAGTTCCTTGAACAATGAGTATGTCTTGGCGATTACATTATTGGCGTATGGAACGGTATCTGTGCCAATTTCAACCTCCTGGTTTATGCATCAACGCACCACACTTTTCCCCTTAAGCAGCCATAAGTGTGTTTTGTAAATGTGTGATGGTGTTCTGTTTGTAATTCAGTTCACGGTTGGCGATTTTTAGATCCCCTTTATAAGTGATATCTTATGATAAGTTTCTCTTGCTGTCTAACTGATTTCACTCTCAATGACCATACATAAGTCCCCCTGAGTCGCTGCAACTGGCCTCATTTCATTGATTTCAGCGCTGAGTAATATTCCGTTGTGCTTAAGTATCAAATTTTCTTTCACCATTTTTTCCTTCCAAGGACTATGAAGTTGTACCCAAGTCGAGGCTGTTGTAAACATAGCAGCAGTAAACGGGGTGCCTGCGTCCTGGGGATTTTTGGATTTTCCAACATATAGGCCCATGAGTGGAAGCGCCCTATGCTTTGTAGCTCTGTTTTTTAGATGTTTTAGGAAACACAGCACACTTCTCCAGAGTGGCCGTTGGCAATTTACATTCCCCCCTTCAGCGTAACGAGGCTCCCTTTTCTCCTCTCCTTGTCCTGCATCTCTGGTTTTTACCCTTTGTGAGGATGGTCCTTTTTTCTGATTCGAAGTGATACCTCTTTGTAGTGTTGATTTGCATTGCCCGCTTCTTTGGTTGGCCAAAAAGGGCGTATGCGTTTTTCCTGAATATATTCTGGAAGTTAAATTTGAGAGACAGCTTTTCTTTTTAATTGATTAATTAATTTATTTATTTTTGGCTGTGTTGGGTCTTCGTTTCTGTGCGAAGGCTTTCTCTAGTTGTGGCAAGCGGGGGCCCCTCTTCATCGCGGTGCGCGGGCCTCTCGCTATCGCGGCCTCTCTTGTTGCGGAGCACAGGCTCCAGACGCGCAGGCTCAGGAGTTGTGGCTCACGGGCCTAGTTGCTCCGCGGCATGTGGGATCTTCCCAGACCAGGGCTCGAACCCGTGTCCCCTGCATTAGCAGGCAGATTCTCAACCACTGCACCACCAGGGAAGCCCCTTGAATAGTTTTGTATTTAAAGTTTGTCTGTGGGGACTTCCCTGGTGACGCAGTGGTTAAGAGTCCGCCTGCCAATGCAGGGGACACGGGCTCGAGCCCTGGTCCGGGAAGATCCCACATGCCGCAGAGCAACCAAGCCTGCACGGCACAACTACTGAAGCCTGCGCGCCTAGAGCCCGTGCTCACCCACAAGAGAAGCCACCGCAATGAGAAGCCCGTGCACCGCAACGAAGAGTAGCCCCGCCCGACGCAACTAGAGGAAGCCCACATGCAGCAACGAAGACCCAACGCAGCCAAACATAAATTATAAACTAAAATAAAATTTGCCTCTGAATAACTTTGAGTGAATTTGGTATAAGTTGTGAAGTTTGCATCTACATTCACTTCATTCCAAATGGTTTCCAATTAATTGTTCCTTAACTACTTTTAGAAAACTTTTGGGATAGAGACTCCATTTCAGTTTGAATTTCCAGTTGAATGGATTCAGCAGTCCTGTCAGTAGGGCACGCTGCCCCCAGTGACCTGTGAGGGAGGCGCGGCCTGCACTTCCTGCACTGCCCACAGGGTGGCGCCGAGTTCGCCTCTCTGACCCACAGCGCATGCTGGTTCCATGGAACTCGATTGTGAGGGCAGCTGAGAGGAGTTGAGCCGCCTCGGGCGCGGGGGCGGGGGCCTTCGGGTAGGACGCCCGGCTCAGCGTCTCTGCTGAGAGGAGCTCGGTCTCCGTCTCCTTAGGACTCACTTCGGTTTCGGCTTCAGGACAAAGTGGGGCTGCGTCCACGCTGAATAGGGAACTAGGTTTCCTGAGGACCCAGGTGATGCCTGAGGAAAAGGTGAAGAGACGGTGAGGAAAAGTGGGGAGAAGCTTCCTGTGGGCGACTGACCGTTGAGGGGGTCCGTCTTCGTGTGAGCGAGGGAGGGCTTGGCGTGGAAAGCTGGGTGTTTGGTCAGGTTTGTGTGCAGGGTAGCCAGCGTGAGTTATGGGGCGTCCAGTTTTCCCAGCACCATTTATCGTGGGGAGTGTCGTGCTCCTTGGTGTGTCCTTGGTCCCTGTGTCATAAATTCACCGACCCCGTCCGTGTGGGTTGAATTCTGGTCTCTCTGTCCTGTTCCTCTGGTCCCTGTGCCCGTTTTGAGCCAGTTCCACACTGTTTTGGTGACTGTAGCTTCTGAGCAGAGTGTGACGTCAGGGAGGGAGATGCCTCCAGCCCGTTCTCTTTTTTCAGGGTTTCTTTGGCTATTTGGGGTCCTGTGTGGTTCCCCACAGATATTAGGAGGATTTGCTCTATTTTGGGGGAAAATACCATGGAATTTTGGGAGGGATTGCATTCACTGTGTCCACTGCTTTGGGTAGCATGGATATTTTAACAATATTAATTGTTCCATTCCATGAGAACAGGATATCTTTCCATTTATTGGTGTGTCTTGCAATGTCTTCATCAATGTCTTCAAGTTTTCAGTGTGCAGGTCTTTCACCTCCTTGGTTGACTTTATTCCCAGGTATTTTGTTCTTTTGGATGCAGTTGTAAATAGGGTTGCTTTCTTTCTCTTTCTGATGGTTCATTATTAGTGTTTAGAAAGGCAACTGATTTCTGTGTATTGATTTTGCAACTTTACTGAATTGATTTATTAGTTCTCATAGTTTTTTTGTGGAATGAAGTGGAAAATTGGAATTCAAAAATCCCACTGTTTCTACCATATCCAGGTCGTCCACAACACGGAGGACAGCGGCTCCTAATATAACCTTCCCACAGTGCCTCTAAATGACATGTGGACTTTGGGTGAACTGGATCTGGGTAAGGCTTGGCTTCTATATGGAAGTTTGATGTTTTCTCTGCTTTTCTGGCATGCTGTTGACATACATGATGTTTTGAAAAGTAATTGACTTTCCAGTAATTTCAAACATACAACTTTACATACATAAAAACAAGTCTTGTTCCTTGATTAAATATACTCCTAAATATTGATGTTGACATTATTAAAAATGGAATTGTTCTCATAAATTCTTTTTCAGATTATTTTTTTCCCAGCGTATGCATATAAGATAGATTTTCATGAATTGATATTTTGTTCTGTAACTTTGCTTATTAATTAGTTGATTAGCTCAAATAATTTCTTTGCTGATTATAGGTAGTTTTATATATAAGATGATGTGACCTATGTTCTGTGAAGAGACCCGGTTTTCATTTTTCCATTCACCATGGATGCCTTTTCTTTCTTTCCTCAAGATTCTGGGTAGAACTTCCAGTACACTATTGAGTAACGGTGATGAAGGCCAGCTTCCTGGCCCTGTTCCTGATTTCAGGAGTAAATCTTTCAGTCTTTAACGTTGAGCATGATGTTTGCTGTGGCTTTTTGTACTACTCTTTTCCATATTGAACAACTTTCCTTTTATTCCTGCTTTCTTGAGTGTTTGTCATGAAATAACACTGGATTTTCATTGTAGATGTTTTGCATTAATTGATATGATTATGTGTTTTTACTTCACACCATTATTGTGGTTGAATACATTGCTTACTTTTCATATGTTGAGCAACCTGAAATTCCTGGTGTAGAGATACTTGGCTTATGGCATTATCCATTTAAAGTTCTGTTGGTTTCATGTTGCTATTATTGTGTGATAGATTTTTACATTCCTATTTATAAGTTGTACTGGGGTAGTTTTCTTGTTTTTTTCCTTTATTTTTAAAATCTTTTTTAAAATAGTGGTTTTATTTCATTTTAATTATTTATTTACTTTGGCCACATCCCATGGCTTGTGGGATCTTAGTTCCCCAGTCAGGGATGGAACCCGAGCCCTTGGCAGTGAAAGCACAGAGTCCTAACCACTGGGCCACCAGAGTATTCCCCAGTTTTCTTTTTCAAGATGTATTTGTATAATCTGATTAGACTTGGCTTGGTGTAAGTGGTTTGGAGGGTTAGCATTAGGGCTGGGGCTGGTGTGAGGCTTGGGGCTGTGTATGGTTTATGGTTGCTGTTATGGTTTAAGTTTTATGGTTAATGAGTTATTTATGGGTATGGTTAATGACTACATTTTATGGTTTGGTTATGGTTATGGTTTTGCTTATTGGTTAAGGTTTATGGTTTTGGTCTCAGGGTGTTAGGGTTCTGTGTTAGAGTGGGTGTTAGGGTATGGGTTAGAATTGGGGTACAGGTAGGATACGGGTAGAGCATGGGTTAGGGTAAGGTACAGGTTTAGGGTACGGGTTAGGCTAAGGTTAGGTCAGGGCTTAGGGTCAGGATCAGAGTTTAGGGTTAGGGTCCATGTCAGGATTAGCGTCAAGGTTGAGCGAGGCCATTGTTTTCTGCTCCTCCAGTGCTGGATTCTCATTGATAGATGAATGAAATGTCTGCTCTGGTCACCCACTGTTTCAAATTGAGCTCAGCCTTAGTCAAGGGTTCTTAGGGCCTCAGAGGTCATGCAGGGTTTCCCTCCACCCTCCCTCCTGGGAAGGGTGATGCAGGCCCCACTCTGTCTGGGCAGCCCCAGGTCCAGCATGGCCCTGACATGCAGGATACTAAGTAGACGTGATGTAAGACTTGGTGCCTCAGTCTGCCAGCCCCCAGGTGCTGCCTTTTTTTTTTTTCTTAATTAATTAATTAATTAATTTTGGGCTGTGTTGGGTCTGCATTGCTGCCCGGAGGCTTTCTCTAGTTGCGGCGAGTGGGGGCTTCTCATTGCAGTGGCTTCTCTTGTGGCAGAGCACAGGCTCTAAGCGCGTGGGCTTCAGCAGTCGGGGCTCGCGGGTTCTAGAGCGCAGGCTCAGTAGTTGTGGTGCACGGGCTTAGTTGCTCCACAGCATGTGGGATCTTGCCGGACCAGGGCTCAAACCCGTGTCCCCTGCATTGGCAGGTGGATTCTTAACCACTGCGCCACCAGGGAAGTCTGGTGTTGCGTTCGTGAGGGCTGGTGGGGCCCTCTTGGGACTGGGCGGATCCTTTGTTCCATCTGCACGGGTGTCCAAGCAGGTCTCAGGACAGCCCTTGGCCTCTGAGCATCCAGGCAGGCACCCACGTTCCTCCAGCTCAGGTTAGCCTTGGCCCCTCCAGCCCCCGTGGCCAATTACTGAGCTGATTGTGTCTTTACTCTTTCAAATGAAATCACTCTCTCCAGGTGGGCGAGAAGTTTACTTGTGAACTTGGTTAGGGTTAGGGGTTAGGGGTTAAGGGTTAGGGGTTAGGGTCAGGGTTAGGGCTAGGGCTAGGGGTTAGGGTTAGGCTTAGGGTTGGGTTAGGGTTAGGGGTTAGGGTTAGGGTTTAGGTTTAGGGTTAGGGTTAGTGTTGGGTTAGGGTTAGGGTTAAGGTAGGGTTAGGGTTTAGGGTTAGGGTGTCCAGCCTTACGTCCCATTCAGCTGTGAGTGTAGATGTGGTCAGTCCAGTTGCCTCACAGCCCCTGTTTGAATTTTGTAAGAATTCCTCTCTCTCTCACTGTCTTTCTCTTTTTATAATTAATTTTTATAATGGGGTGTAGCTGATTTGCAATGTTGTGTTTCTTGGTGCTGTACATCCACTTGAGTCACTTACAGAGAGACATCAATAAATTTTTTTCTAGTTTCTAGTAGTCAGATATATGTTTTTTCTGTGAATAGAGTGTGCTGAGTCCAGTTCCTTGAACAATGAGTATGTCTTGGCGATTACATTATTGGCGTATGGAACGGTATCTGTGCCAATTTCAACCTCCTGGTTTATGCATCAACGCACCACACTTTTCCCCTTAAGCAGCCATAAGTGTGTTTTGTAAATGTGTGATGGTGTTCTGTTTGTAATTCAGTTCACGGTTGGCGATTTTTAGATTCCCTTTATAAGTGATATCTTATGATAAGTTTCTCTTGCTGTCTAACTGATTTCACTCTCAATGACCATACATAAGTCCCCCGGCGTCGCTGCAACTGGCCTCATTTCATTGATTTCAGGGCTGAGTAATATTCCGTTGTGCTTAAGTATCAAATTTTCTTTCACCATTTTTTCCTTCCAAGGACTATGAAGTTGTACCCAAGTCGAGGCTGTTGTAAACATAGCAGCAGTAAACGGGGTGCCTGCGTCCTGTGGATTTTTGGATTTTCCAACATATAGGCCCATGAGTGGAAGCAGCGCCCTATGCTTTGTAGCTCTGTTTTTTAGATGTTTTAGGAAACACAGCACACTTCTCCAGAGTGGCCGTTGGCAATTTACCTTCCCCCCTTCAGCGTAACGAGGCTCCCTTTTCTCCTCTCCTTGTCCTGCATCTCTGGTTTTTACCCTTTGTGAGGATGGTCCTTTTTTCTGATTCGAAGTGATACCTCTCTGTAGTGTTGATTTGCATTGCCCGCTTCTTTGGTTGGCCAAAAAGGGCGTATGCGTTTTTCCTGAATATATTCTGGAAGTTAAATTTGAGAGACAGCTTTTCTTTTTAATTGATTAATTAATTTATTTATTTTTGGCTGTGTTGGGTCTTCGTTTCTGTGCGAAGGCTTTCTCTAGTTGTGGCAAGCGGGGGCCCCTCTTCATCGCGGTGCGCGGGCCTCTCGCTATCGCGGCCTCTCTTGTTGCGGAGCACAGGCTCCAGACGCGCAGGCTCAGGAGTTGTGGCTCACGGGCCTAGTTGCTCCGCGGCATGTGGGATCTTCCCAGACCATGGCTCGAACCCGTGTCCCCTGCATTAGCAGGCAGATTCTCAACCACTGCGCCACCAGGGAAGCCCCTTGAATAGTTTTGTATTTAAAGTTTGTCTGTGGGGACTTCCCTGGTGACGCAGTGGTTAAGAGTCCGCCTGCCAATGCAGGGGACACGGGCTCGAGCCCTGGTCCGGGAAGATCCCACATGCCGCAGAGCAACCAAGCCTGCACGGCACAACTACTGAAGCCTGCGCGCCTAGAGCCCGTGCTCGCCCACAAGAGAAGCCACCGCAATGAGAAGCCCGTGCACCGCAACGAAGAGTAGCCCCGCTCGACGCAACTAGAGGAAGCCCACATGCAGCAACGAAGACCCAACGCAGCCAAACATAAATTATAAACTAAAATAAAATTTGCCTCTGAATAACTTTGAGTGAATTTGGTATAAGTTGTAAAGTTTGCATCTACATTCACTTCATTCCAAATGGTTTCCAATTAATTGTTCCTTAACTACTTTTAGAAAACTTTTGGAATAGAGACTCCATTTCAGTTTGAATTTCCAGTTGAATGGATTCAGCAGTCCTGTCAGTAGGGCACGCTGCCCCCAGTGACCTGTGAGGGAGGCGCGGCCTGCACTTCCTGCACTGCCCACAGGGTGGCGCCGAGTTCGCCTCTCTGACCCACAGCGCATGCTGGTTCCATGGAACTCGATTGTGAGGGCAGCTGAGAGGAGTTGAGCCGCCTCGGGCGCGGGGGCGGGGGCCTTCGGGTAGGACGCCCGGCTCAGCGTCTCTGCTGAGAGGAGCTCGGTCTCCGTCTCCTTAGGACTCACTTCGGTTTCGGCTTCAGGACAAAGTGGGGCTGCGTCCACGCTGACTAGGGAACTAGGTTTCCTGAGGACCCAGGTGATGCCTGAGGAAAAGGTGAAGAGACGGTGAGGAAAAGTGGGGAGAAGCTTCCTGTGGGCGACTGACCGTTGAGGGGGTCCGTCTTCGTGTGAGCGAGGGAGGGCTTGGCGTGGAAAGCTGGGTGTTTGGTCAGGTTTGTGTGCAGGGTAGCCAGCGTGAGTTATGGGGCGTCCAGTTTTCCCAGCACCATTTATCGTGGGGAGTGTCGTGCTCCTTGGTGTGTCCTTGGTCCCTGTGTCATAAATTCACCGACCCCGTCCGTGTGGGTTGAATTCTGGTCTCTCTGTCCTGTTCCTCTGGTCCCTGTGCCCGTTTTGAGCCAGTTCCACACTGTTTTGGTGACTGTAGCTTCTGAGCAGAGTGTGACGTCAGGGAGGGAGATGCCTCCAGCCCATTCTCTTTTTTCAGGGTTTCTTTGGCTATTTGGGGTCCTGTGTGGTTCCCCACAGATATTAGGAGGATTTGCTCTATTTTGGGGGAAAATACCATGGAATTTTGGGAGGGATTGCATTCACTGTGTCCACTGCTTTGGGTAGCATGGATATTTTAACAATATTAATTGTTCCATTCCATGAGAACAGGATATCTTTCCATTTATTGGTGTGTCTTGCAATGTCTTCATCAATGTCTTCAAGTTTTCAGTGTGCAGGTCTTTCACCTCCTTGGTTGACTTTATTCCCAGGTATTTTGTTCTTTTGGATGCAGTTGTAAATAGGGTTGCTTTCTTTCTCTTTCTGATGGTTCATTATTAGTGTTTAGAAAGGCAACTGATTTCTGTGTATTGATTTTGCAACTTTACTGAATTGATTTATTAGTTCTCATAGTTTTTTTGTGGAATGAAGTGGAAAATTGGAATTCAAAAATCCCACTGTTTCTACCATATCCAGGTCGTCCACAACACGGAGGACAGCGGCTCCTAATATAACCTTCCCACAGTGCCTCTAAATGACATGTGGACTTTGGGTGAACTGGATCTGGGTAAGGCTTGGCTTCTATATGGAAGTTTGATGTTTTCTCTGCTTTTCTGGCATGCTGTTGACATACATGATGTTTTGAAAAGTAATTGACTTTCCAGTAATTTCAAACATACAACTTTACATACATAAAAACAAGTCTTGTTCCTTGATTAAATATACTCCTAAATATTGATGTTGACATTATTAAAAATGGAATTGTTCTCATAAATTCTTTTTCAGATTATTTTTTTCCCAGCGTATGCATATAAGATAGATTTTCATGAATTGATATTTTGTTCTGTAACTTTGCTTATTAATTAGTTGATTAGCTCAAATAATTTCTTTGCTGATTATAGGTAGTTTTATATATAAGATGATGTGACCTATGTTCTGTGAAGAGACCCGGTTTTCATTTTTCCATTCACCATGGATGCCTTTTCTTTCTTTCCTCAAGATTCTGGGTAGAACTTCCAGTACACTATTGAGTAACGGTGATGAAGGCCAGCTTCCTGGCCCTGTTCCTGATTTCAGGAGTAAATCTTTCAGTCTTTAACGTTGAGCATGATGTTTGCTGTGGCTTTTTGTACTACTCTTTTCCATATTGAACAACTTTCCTTTTATTCCTGCTTTCTTGAGTGTTTGTCATGAAATAACACTGGATTTTCATTGTAGATGTTTTGCATTAATTGATATGATTATGTGTTTTTACTTCACACCATTATTGTGGTTGAATACATTGCTTACTTTTCATATGTTGAGCAACCTGAAATTCCTGGTGTAGAGATACTTGGCTTATGGCATTATCCATTTAAAGTTCTGTTGGTTTCATGTTGCTATTATTGTGTGATAGATTTTTACATTCCTATTTATAAGTTGTACTGGGGTAGTTTTCTTGTTTTTTTCCTTTATTTTTAAAATCTTTTTTAAAATAGTGGTTTTATTTCATTTTAATTATTTATTTACTTTGGCCACATCCCATGGCTTGTGGGATCTTAGTTCCCCAGTCAGGGATGGAACCCGAGCCCTTGGCAGTGAAAGCACAGAGTCCTAACCACTGGGCCACCAGAGTATTCCCCAGTTTTCTTTTTCAAGATGTATTTGTATAATCTGATTAGACTTGGCTTGGTGTAAGTGGTTTGGAGGGTTAGCATTAGGGCTGGGGCTGGTGTGAGGCTTGGGGCTGTGTATGGTTTATGGTTGCTGTTATGGTTTAAGTTTTATGGTTAATGAGTTATTTATGGGTATGGTTAATGACTATATTTTATGGTTTGGTTATGGTTATGGTTTTGCTTATTGGTTAAGGTTTATGGTTTTGGTCTCAGGGTGTTAGGGTTCTGTGTTAGAGTGGGTGTTAGGGTATGGGTGAGAATTGGGGTACAGGTAGGATACGGGTAGAGCATGGGTTAGGGTAAGGTACAGGTTTAGGGTACGGGTTAGGCTAAGGTTAGGTCAGGGCTTAGGGTCAGGATCAGAGTTTAGGGTTAGGGTCCATGTCAGGATTAGCGTCAAGGTTGAGCGAGGCCATTGTTTTCTGCTCCTCCAGTGCTGGATTCTCATTGATAGATGAATGAAATGTCTGCTCTGGTCACCCACTGTTTCAAATTGAGCTCAGCCTTAGTCAAGGGTTCTTAGGGCCTCAGAGGTCATGCAGGGTTTCCCTCCACCCTCCCTCCTGGGAAGGGTGATGCAGGCCCCACTCTGTCTGGGCAGCCCCAGGTCCAGCATGGCCCTGACATGCAGGATACTAAGTAGACGTGATGTAAGACTTGGTGCCTCAGTCTGCCAGCCCCCAGGTGCTGCCTTTTTTTTTTTTCCTTAATTAATTAATTAATTAATTTTGGGCTGTGTTGGGTCTACATTGCTGCCCGGAGGCTTTCTCTAGTTGCGGCGAGTGGGGGCTTCTCATTGCAGTGGCTTCTCTTGTGGCAGAGCACAGGCTCTAAGCGCGTGGGCTTCAGCAGTCGGGGCTCGCGGGTTCTAGAGCGCAGGCTCAGTAGTTGTGGTTCACGGGCTTAGTTGCTCCACAGCATGTGGGATCTTGCCGGACCAGGGCTCAAACCCGTGTCCCCTGCATTGGCAGGTGGATTCTTAACCACTGCGCCACCAGGGAAGTCTGGTGTTGCGTTCGTGAGGGCTGGTGGGGCCCTCTTGGGACTGGGCGGATCCTTTGTTCCATCTGCACGGGTGTCCAAGCAGGTCTCAGGACAGCCCTTGGCCTCTGAGCATCCAGGCAGGCACCCACGTTCCTCCAGCTCAGGTTAGCCTTGGCCCCTCCAGCCCCCGTGGCCAATTACTGAGCTGATTGTGTCTTTACTCTTTCAAATGAAATCACTCTCTCCAGGTGGGCGAGAAGTTTACTTGTGAACTTGGTTAGGGTTAGGGGTTAGGGGTTAAGGGTTAGGGGTTAGGGTCCGGGTTAGGGCTAGGGGTTAGGGTTAGGCTTAGGGTTGGGTTAGGGTTAGGGGTTAGGGTTAGGGTTTAGGTTTAGGGTTAGGGTTAATGTTGGGTTAGGGTTAGGGTTAAGGTAGGGTTAGGGTTGGGTTAGGGTTAGGGTTTAGGGTTAGGGTGTCCAGCCTTACGTCCCATTCAGCTGTGAGTGTAGATGTGGTCAGTCCAGTTGCCTCACAGCCCCTGATTGAATTTTGTAAGAATTCCTCTCTCTCTCACTGTCTTTCTCTTTTTATATTTAATTTTTATAATGGGGTGTAGCTGATTTGCAATGTTGTGTTTCTTGGTGCTGTACATCCACTTGAGTCACTTAGAGAGAGATATCAATAAATTCTTTTCTAGTTTCTAGTAGTCAGATATATGTTTTTTCTGTGAATAGAGTGTGCTGAGTCCAGTTCCTTGAACAATGAGTATGTCTTGGCGATTACATTATTGGCGTATGGAACGGTATCTGTGCCAATTTCAACCTCCTGGTTTATGCATCAACGCACCACACTTTTCCCCTTAAGCAGCCATAAGTGTGTTTTGTAAATGTGTGATGGTGTTCTGTTTGTAATTCAGTTCACGGTTGGCGATTTTTAGATCCCCTTTATAAGTGATATCTTATGATAAGTTTCTCTTGCTGTCTAACTGATTTCACTCTCAATGACCATACATAAGTCCCCCTGAGTCGCTGCAACTGGCCTCATTTCATTGATTTCAGCGCTGAGTAATATTCCGTTGTGCTTAAGTATCAAATTTTCTTTCACCATTTTTTCCTTCCAAGGACTATGAAGTTGTACCCAAGTCGAGGCTGTTGTAAACATAGCAGCAGTAAACGGGGTGCCTGCGTCCTGGGGATTTTTGGATTTTCCAACATATAGGCCCATGAGTGGAAGCGCCCTATGCTTTGTAGCTCTGTTTTTTAGATGTTTTAGGAAACACAGCACACTTCTCCAGAGTGGCCGATGGCAATTTACATTCCCCCCTTCAGCGTAACGAGGCTCCCTTTTCTCCTCTCCTTGTCCTGCATCTCTGGTTTTTACCCTTTGTGAGGATGGTCCTTTTTTCTGATTCGAAGTGATACCTCTTTGTAGTGTTGATTTGCATTGCCCGCTTCTTTGGTTGGCCAAAAAGGGCGTATGCGTTTTTCCTGAATATATTCTGGAAGTTAAATTTGAGAGACAGCTTTTCTTTTTAATTGATTAATTAATTTATTTATTTTTGGCTGTGTTGGGTCTTCGTTTCTGTGCGAAGGCTTTCTCTAGTTGTGGCAAGCGGGGGCCCCTCTTCATCGCGGTGCGCGGGCCTCTCGCTATCGCAGCCTCTCTTGTTGCGGAGCACAGGCTCCAGACGCGCAGGCTCAGGAGTTGTGGCTCACGGGCCTAGTTGCTCCGCGGCATGTGGGATCTTCCCAGACCAGGGCTCGAACCCGTGTCCCCTGCATTAGCAGGCAGATTCTCAACCACTGCACCACCAGGGAAGCCCCTTGAATAGTTTTGTATTTAAAGTTTGTCTGTGGGGACTTCCCTGGTGACGCAGTGGTTAAGAGTCCGCCTGCCAATGCAGGGGACACGGGCTCGAGCCCTGGTCCGGGAAGATCCCACATGCCGCAGAGCAACCAAGCCTGCACGGCACAACTACTGAAGCCTGCGCGCCTAGAGCCCGTGCTCGCCCACAAGAGAAGCCACCGCAATGAGAAGCCCGTGCACCGCAACGAAGAGTAGCCCCGCCCGACGCAACTAGAGGAAGCCCACATGCAGCAACGAAGACCCAACGCAGCCAAACATAAATTATAAACTAAAATAAAATTTGCCTCTGAATAACTTTGAGTGAATTTGGTATAAGTTGTGAAGTTTGCATCTACATTCACTTCATTCCAAATGGTTTCCAATTAATTGTTCCTTAACTACTTTTAGAAAACTTTTGGGATAGAGACTCCATTTCAGTTTGAATTTCCAGTTGAATGGATTCAGCAGTCCTGTCAGTAGGGCACGCTGCCCCCAGTGACCTGTGAGGGAGGCGCGGCCTGCACTTCCTGCACTGCCCACAGGGTGGCGCCGAGTTCGCCTCTCTGACCCACAGCGCATGCTGGTTCCATGGAACTCGATTGTGAGGGCAGCTGAGAGGAGTTGAGCCGCCTCGGGCGCGGGGGCGGGGGCCTTCGGGTAGGACGCCCGGCTCAGCGTCTCTGCTGAGAGGAGCTCGGTCTCCGTCTCCTTAGGACTCACTTCGGTTTCGGCTTCAGGACAAAGTGGGGCTGCGTCCACGCTGACTAGGGAACTAGGTTTCCTGAGGACCCAGGTGATGCCTGAGGAAAAGGTGAAGAGACGGTGAGGAAAAGTGGGGAGAAGCTTCCTGTGGGCGACTGACCGTTGAGGGGGTCCGTCTTCGTGTGAGCGAGGGAGGGCTTGGCGTGGAAAGCTGGGTGTTTGGTCAGGTTTGTGTGCAGGGTAGCCAGCGTGAGTTATGGGGCGTCCAGTTTTCCCAGCACCATTTATCGTGGGGAGTGTCGTGCTCCTTGGTGTGTCCTTGGTCCCTGTGTCATAAATTCACCGACCCCGTCCGTGTGGGTTGAATTCTGGTCTCTCTGTCCTGTTCCTCTGGTCCCTGTGCCCGTTTTGAGCCAGTTCCACACTGTTTTGGTGACTGTAGCTTCTGAGCAGAGTGTGACGTCAGGGAGGGAGATGCCTCCAGCCCGTTCTCTTTTTTCAGGGTTTCTTTGGCTATTTGGGGTCCTGTGTGGTTCCCCACAGATATTAGGAGGATTTGCTCTATTTTGGGGGAAAATACCATGGAATTTTGGGAGGGATTGCATTCACTGTGTCCACTGCTTTGGGTAGCATGGATATTTTAACAATATTAATTGTTCCATTCCATGAGAACAGGATATCTTTCCATTTATTGGTGTGTCTTGCAATGTCTTCATCAATGTCTTCAAGTTTTCAGTGTGCAGGTCTTTCACCTCCTTGGTTGACTTTATTCCCAGGTATTTTGTTCTTTTGGATGCAGTTGTAAATAGGGTTGCTTTCTTTCTCTTTCTGATGGTTCATTATTAGTGTTTAGAAAGGCAACTGATTTCTGTGTATTGATTTTGCAACTTTACTGAATTGATTTATTAGTTCTCATAGTTTTTTTGTGGAATGAAGTGGAAAATTGGAATTCAAAAATCCCACTGTTTCTACCATATCCAGGTCGTCCACAACACGGAGGACAGCGGCTCCTAATATAACCTTCCCACAGTGCCTCTAAATGACATGTGGACTTTGGGTGAACTGGATCTGGGTAAGGCTTGGCTTCTATATGGAAGTTTGATGTTTTCTCTGCTTTTCTGGCATGCTGTTGACATACATGATGTTTTGAAAAGTAATTGACTTTCCAGTAATTTCAAACATACAACTTTACATACATAAAAACAAGTCTTGTTCCTTGATTAAATATACTCCTAAATATTGATGTTGACATTATTAAAAATGGAATTGTTCTCATAAATTCTTTTTCAGATTATTTTTTTCCCAGCGTATGCATATAAGATAGATTTTCATGAATTGATATTTTGTTCTGTAACTTTGCTTATTAATTAGTTGATTAGCTCAAATAATTTCTTTGCTGATTATAGGTAGTTTTATATATAAGATGATGTGACCTATGTTCTGTGAAGAGACCCGGTTTTCATTTTTCCATTCACCATGGATGCCTTTTCTTTCTTTCCTCAAGATTCTGGGTAGAACTTCCAGTACACTATTGAGTAACGGTGATGAAGGCCAGCTTCCTGGCCCTGTTCCTGATTTCAGGAGTAAATCTTTCAGTCTTTAACGTTGAGCATGATGTTTGCTGTGGCTTTTTGTACTACTCTTTTCCATATTGAACAACTTTCCTTTTATTCCTGCTTTCTTGAGTGTTTGTCATGAAATAACACTGGATTTTCATTGTAGATGTTTTGCATTAATTGATATGATTATGTGTTTTTACTTCACACCATTATTGTGGTTGAATACATTGCTTACTTTTCATATGTTGAGCAACCTGAAATTCCTGGTGTAGAGATACTTGGCTTATGGCATTATCCATTTAAAGTTCTGTTGGTTTCATGTTGCTATTATTGTGTGATAGATTTTTACATTCCTATTTATAAGTTGTACTGGGGTAGTTTTCTTGTTTTTTTCCTTTATTTTTAAAATCTTTTTTAAAATAGTGGTTTTATTTCATTTTAATTATTTATTTACTTTGGCCACATCCCATGGCTTGTGGGATCTTAGTTCCCCAGTCAGGGATGGAACCCGAGCCCTTGGCAGTGAAAGCACAGAGTCCTAACCACTGGGCCACCAGAGTATTCCCCAGTTTTCTTTTTCAAGATGTATTTGTATAATCTGATTAGACTTGGCTTGGTGTAAGTGGTTTGGAGGGTTAGCATTAGGGCTGGGGCTGGTGTGAGGCTTGGGGCTGTGTATGGTTTATGGTTGCTGTTATGGTTTAAGTTTTATGGTTAATGAGTTATTTATGGGTATGGTTAATGACTACATTTTATGGTTTGGTTATGGTTATGGTTTTGCTTATTGGTTAAGGTTTATGGTTTTGGTCTCAGGGTGTTAGGGTTCTGTGTTAGAGTGGGTGTTAGGGTATGGGTGAGAATTGGGGTACAGGTAGGATACGGGTAGAGCATGGGTTAGGGTAAGGTACAGGTTTAGGGTACGGGTTAGGCTAAGGTTAGGTCAGGGCTTAGGGTCAGGATCAGAGTTTAGGGTTAGGGTCCATGTCAGGATTAGCGTCAAGGTTGAGCGAGGCCATTGTTTTCTGCTCCTCCAGTGCTGGATTCTCATTGATAGATGAATGAAATGTCTGCTCTGGTCACCCACTGTTTCAAATTGAGCTCAGCCTTAGTCAAGGGTTCTTAGGGCCTCAGAGGTCATGCAGGGTTTCCCTCCACCCTCCCTCCTGGGAAGGGTGATGCAGGCCCCACTCTGTCTGGGCAGCCCCAGGTCCAGCATGGCCCTGACATGCAGGATACTAAGTAGACGTGATGTAAGACTTGGTGCCTCAGTCTGCCAGCCCCCAGGTGCTGCCTTTTTTTTTTTTTCTTAATTAATTAATTAATTAATTTTGGGCTGTGTTGGGTCTGCATTGCTGCCCGGAGGCTTTCTCTAGTTGCGGCGAGTGGGGGCTTCTCATTGCAGTGGCTTCTCTTGTGGCAGAGCACAGGCTCTAAGCGCGTGGGCTTCAGCAGTCGGGGCTCGCGGGTTCTAGAGCGCAGGCTCAGTAGTTGTGGTGCACGGGCTTAGTTGCTCCACAGCATGTGGGATCTTGCCGGACCAGGGCTCAAACCCGTGTCCCCTGCATTGGCAGGTGGATTCTTAACCACTGCGCCACCAGGGAAGTCTGGTGTTGCGTTCGTGAGGGCTGGTGGGGCCCTCTTGGGACTGGGCGGATCCTTTGTTCCATCTGCACGGGTGTCCAAGCAGGTCTCAGGACAGCCCTTGGCCTCTGAGCACCCAGGCAGGCACCCACGTTCCTCCAGCTCAGGTTAGCCTTGGCCCCTCCAGCCCCCGTGGCCAATTACTGAGCTGATTGTGTCTTTACTCTTTCAAATGAAATCACTCTCTCCAGGTGGGCAAGAAGTTTACTTGTGAACTTGGTTAGGGTTAGGGGTTAGGGGTTAAGGGTTAGGGGTTAGGGTCAGGGTTAGGGCTAGGGCTAGGGCTAGGGGTTAGGGTTAGGCTTAGGGTTGGGTTAGGGTTAGGGGTTAGGGTTAGGGTTTAGGTTTAGGGTTAGGGATAATGTTGGGTTAGGGTTAGGGTTAAGGTAGGGTTAGGGTTGGGTTAGGGTTAGGGTTTAGGGTTAGGGTGTCCAGCCTTACGTCCCATTCAGCTGTGAGTGTAGATGTGGTCAGTCCAGTTGCCTCACAGCCCCTGATTGAATTTTGTAAGAATTCCTCTCTCTCTCACTGTCTTTCTCTTTTTATATTTAATTTTTATAATGGGGTGTAGCTGATTTGCAATGTTGTGTTTCTTGGTGCTGTACATCCACTTGAGTCACTTAGAGAGAGATATCAATAAATTCTTTTCTAGTTTCTAGTAGTCAGATATATGTTTTTTCTGTGAATAGAGTGTGCTGAGTCCAGTTCCTTGAACAATGAGTATGTCTTGGCGATTACATTATTGGCGTATGGAACGGTATCTGTGCCAATTTCAACCTCCTGGTTTATGCATCAACGCACCACACTTTTCCCCTTAAGCAGCCATAAGTGTGTTTTGTAAATGTGTGATGGTGTTCTGTTTGTAATTCAGTTCACGGTTGGCGATTTTTAGATCCCCTTTATAAGTGATATCTTATGATAAGTTTCTCTTGCTGTCTAACTGATTTCACTCTCAATGACCATACATAAGTCCCCCTGAGTCGCTGCAACTGGCCTCATTTCATTGATTTCAGCGCTGAGTAATATTCCGTTGTGCTTAAGTATCAAATTTTCTTTCACCATTTTTTCCTTCCAAGGACTATGAAGTTGTACCCAAGTCGAGGCTGTTGTAAACATAGCAGCAGTAAACGGGGTGCCTGCGTCCTGTGGATTTTTGGATTTTCCAACATATAGGCCCATGAGTGGAAGCGCCCTATGCTTTGTAGCTCTGTTTTTTAGATGTTTTAGGAAACACAGCACACTTCTCCAGAGTGGCCGTTGGCAATTTACCTTCCCCCCTTCAGCGTAACGAGGCTCCCTTTTCTCCTCTCCTTGTCCTGCATCTCTGGTTTTTACCCTTTGTGAGGATGGTCCTTTTTTCTGATTCGAAGTGATACCTCTTTGTAGTGTTGATTTGCATTGCCCGCTTCTTTGGTTGGCCAAAAAGGGCGTATGCGTTTTTCCTGAATATATTCTGGAAGTTAAATTTGAGAGACAGCTTTTCTTTTTAATTGATTAATTAATTTATTTATTTTTGGCTGTGTTGGGTCTTCGTTTCTGTGCGAAGGCTTTCTCTAGTTGTGGCAAGCGGGGGCCCCTCTTCATCGCGGTGCGCGGGCCTCTCGCTATCGCGGCCTCTCTTGTTGCGGAGCACAGGCTCCAGACGCGCAGGCTCAGGAGTTGTGGCTCACGGGCCTAGTTGCTCCGCGGCATGTGGGATCTTCCCAGACCAGGGCTCGAACCCGTGTCCCCTGCATTAGCAGGCAGATTCTCAACCACTGCGCCACCAGGGAAGCCCCTTGAATAGTTTTGTATTTAAAGTTTGTCTGTGGGGACTTCCCTGGTGACGCAGTGGTTAAGAGTCCGCCTGCCAATGCAGGGGACACGGGCTCGAGCCCTGGTCCGGGAAGATCCCACATGCCGCAGAGCAACCAAGCCTGCACGGCACAACTACTGAAGCCTGCGCGCCTAGAGCCCGTGCTCGCCCACAAGAGAAGCCACCGCAATGAGAAGCCCGTGCACCGCAACGAAGAGTAGCCCCGCCCGACGCAACTAGAGGAAGCCCACATGCAGCAACGAAGACCCAACGCAGCCAAACATAAATTATAAACTAAAATAAAATTTGCCTCTGAATAACTTTGAGTGAATTTGGTATAAGTTGTAAAGTTTGCATCTGCATTCACTTCATTCCAAATGGTTTCCAATTAATTGTTCCTTAACTACTTTTAGAAAACTTTTGGGATAGAGACTCCATTTCAGTTTGAATTTCCAGTTGAATGGATTCAGCAGTCCTGTCAGTAGGGCACGCTGCCCCCAGTGACCTGTGAGGGAGGCGCGGCCTGCACTTCCTGCACTGCCCACAGGGTGGCGCCGAGTTCGCCTCTCTGACCCACAGCGCATGCTGGTTCCATGGAACTCGATTGTGAGGGCAGCTGAGAGGAGTTGAGCCGCCTCGGGCGCGGGGCCGGGGGCCTTCGGGTAGGACGCCCGGCTCAGCGTCTCTGCTGAGAGGAGCTCGGTCTCCGTCTCCTTAGGACTCACTTCGGTTTCGGCTTCAGGACAAAGTGGGGCTGCGTCCACGCTGACTAGGGAACTAGGTTTCCTGAGGACCCAGGTGATGCCTGAGGAAAAGGTGAAGAGACGGTGAGGAAAAGTGGGGAGAAGCTTCCTGTGGGCGACTGACCGTTGAGGGGGTCCGTCTTCGTGTGAGCGAGGGAGGGCTTGGCGTGGAAAGCTGGGTGTTTGGTCAGGTTTGTGTGCAGGGTAGCCAGCGTGAGTTATGGGGCGTCCAGTTTTCCCAGCACCATTTATCGTGGGGAGTGTCGTGCTCCTTGGTGTGTCCTTGGTCCCTGTGTCATAAATTCACCGACCCCGTCCGTGTGGGTTGAATTCTGGTCTCTCTGTCCTGTTCCTCTGGTCCCTGTGCCCGTTTTGAGCCAGTTCCACACTGTTTTGGTGACTGTAGCTTCTGAGCAGAGTGTGACGTCAGGGAGGGAGATGCCTCCAGCCCGTTCTCTTTTTTCAGGGTTTCTTTGGCTATTTGGGGTCCTGTGTGGTTCCCCACAGATATTAGGAGGATTTGCTCTATTTTGGGGGAAAATACCATGGAATTTTGGGAGGGATTGCATTCACTGTGTCCACTGCTTTGGGTAGCATGGATATTTTAACAATATTAATTGTTCCATTCCATGAGAACAGGATATCTTTCCATTTATTGGTGTGTCTTGCAATGTCTTCATCAATGTCTTCAAGTTTTCAGTGTGCAGGTCTTTCACCTCCTTGGTTGACTTTATTCCCAGGTATTTTGTTCTTTTGGATGCAGTTGTAAATAGGGTTGCTTTCTTTCTCTTTCTGATGGTTCATTATTAGTGTTTAGAAAGGCAACTGATTTCTGTGTATTGATTTTGCAACTTTACTGAATTGATTTATTAGTTCTCATAGTTTTTTTGTGGAATGAAGTGGAAAATTGGAATTCAAAAATCCCACTGTTTCTACCATATCCAGGTCGTCCACAACACGGAGGACAGCGGCTCCTAATATAACCTTCCCACAGTGCCTCTAAATGACATGTGGACTTTGGGTGAACTGGATCTGGGTAAGGCTTGGCTTCTATATGGAAGTTTGATGTTTTCTCTGCTTTTCTGGCATGCTGTTGACATACATGATGTTTTGAAAAGTAATTGACTTTCCAGTAATTTCAAACATACAACTTTACATACATAAAAACAAGTCTTGTTCCTTGATTAAATATACTCCTAAATATTGATGTTGACATTATTAAAAATGGAATTGTTCTCATAAATTCTTTTTCAGATTATTTTTTTCCCAGCGTATGCATATAAGATAGATTTTCATGAATTGATATTTTGTTCTGTAACTTTGCTTATTAATTAGTTGATTAGCTCAAATAATTTCTTTGCTGATTATAGGTAGTTTTATATATAAGATGATGTGACCTATGTTCTGTGAAGAGACCCGGTTTTCATTTTTCCATTCACCATGGATGCCTTTTCTTTCTTTCCTCAAGATTCTGGGTAGAACTTCCAGTACACTATTGAGTAACGGTGATGAAGGCCAGCTTCCTGGCCCTGTTCCTGATTTCAGGAGTAAATCTTTCAGTCTTTAACGTTGAGCATGATGTTTGCTGTGGCTTTTTGTACTACTCTTTTCCATATTGAACAACTTTCCTTTTATTCCTGCTTTCTTGAGTGTTTGTCATGAAATAACACTGGATTTTCATTGTAGATGTTTTGCATTAATTGATATGATTATGTGTTTTTACTTCACACCATTATTGTGGTTGAATACATTGCTTACTTTTCATATGTTGAGCAACCTGAAATTCCTGGTGTAGAGATACTTGGCTTATGGCATTATCCATTTAAAGTTCTGTTGGTTTCATGTTGCTATTATTGTGTGATAGATTTTTACATTCCTATTTATAAGTTGTACTGGGGTAGTTTTCTTGTTTTTTTCCTTTATTTTTAAAATCTTTTTTAAAATAGTGGTTTTATTTCATTTTAATTATTTATTTACTTTGGCCACATCCCATGGCTTGTGGGATCTTAGTTCCCCAGTCAGGGATGGAACCCGAGCCCTTGGCAGTGAAAGCACAGAGTCCTAACCACTGGGCCACCAGAGTATTCCCCAGTTTTCTTTTTCAAGATGTATTTGTATAATCTGATTAGACTTGGCTTGGTGTAAGTGGTTTGGAGGGTTAGCATTAGGGCTGGGGCTGGTGTGAGGCTTGGGGCTGTGTATGGTTTATGGTTGCTGTTATGGTTTAAGTTTTATGGTTAATGAGTTATTTATGGGTATGGTTAATGACTACATTTTATGGTTTGGTTATGGTTATGGTTTTGCTTATTGGTTAAGGTTTATGGTTTTGGTCTCAGGGTGTTAGGGTTCTGTGTTAGAGTGGGTGTTAGGGTATGGGTGAGAATTGGGGTACAGGTAGGATACGGGTAGAGCATGGGTTAGGGTAAGGTACAGGTTTAGGGTACGGGTTAGGCTAAGGTTAGGTCAGGGCTTAGGGTCAGGATCAGAGTTTAGGGTTAGGGTCCATGTCAGGATTAGCGTCAAGGTTGAGCGAGGCCATTGTTTTCTGCTCCTCCAGTGCTGGATTCTCATTGATAGATGAATGAAATGTCTGCTCTGGTCACCCACTGTTTCAAATTGAGCTCAGCCTTAGTCAAGGGTTCTTAGGGCCTCAGAGGTCATGCAGGGTTTCCCTCCACCCTCCCTCCTGGGAAGGGTGATGCAGGCCCCACTCTGTCTGGGCAGCCCCAGGTCCAGCATGGCCCTGACATGCAGGATACTAAGTAGACGTGATGTAAGACTTGGTGCCTCAGTCTGCCAGCCCCCAGGTGCTGCCTTTTTTTTTTTTTCTTAATTAATTAATTAATTAATTTTGGGCTGTGTTGGGTCTGCATTGCTGCCCGGAGGCTTTCTCTAGTTGCGGCGAGTGGGGGCTTCTCATTGCAGTGGCTTCTCTTGTGGCAGAGCACAGGCTCTAAGCGCGTGGGCTTCAGCAGTCGGGGCTCGCGGGTTCTAGAGCGCAGGCTCAGTAGTTGTGGTGCACGGGCTTAGTTGCTCCACAGCATGTGGGATCTTGCCGGACCAGGGCTCAAACCCGTGTCCCCTGCATTGGCAGGTGGATTCTTAACCACTGCGCCACCAGGGAAGTCTGGTGTTGCGTTCGTGAGGGCTGGTGGGGCCCTCTTGGGACTGGGCGGATCCTTTGTTCCATCTGCACGGGTGTCCAAGCAGGTCTCAGGACAGCCCTTGGCCTCTGAGCACCCAGGCAGGCACCCACGTTCCTCCAGCTCAGGTTAGCCTTGGCCCCTCCAGCCCCCGTGGCCAATTACTGAGCTGATTGTGTCTTTACTCTTTCAAATGAAATCACTCTCTCCAGGTGGGCGAGAAGTTTACTTGTGAACTTGGTTAGGGTTAGGGGTTAGGGGTTAAGGGTTAGGGGTTAGGGTCAGGGTTAGGGCTAGGGCTAGGGCTAGGGGTTAGGGTTAGGCTTAGGGTTGGGTTAGGGTTAGGGGTTAGGGTTAGGGTTTAGGTTTAGGGTTAGGGATAATGTTGGGTTAGGGTTAGGGTTAAGGTAGGGTTAGGGTTGGGTTAGGGTTAGGGTTTAGGGTTAGGGTGTCCAGCCTTACGTCCCATTCAGCTGTGAGTGTAGATGTGGTCAGTCCAGTTGCCTCACAGCCCCTGATTGAATTTTGTAAGAATTCCTCTCTCTCTCACTGTCTTTCTCTTTTTATATTTAATTTTTATAATGGGGTGTAGCTGATTTGCAATGTTGTGTTTCTTGGTGCTGTACATCCACTTGAGTCACTTAGAGAGAGATATCAATAAATTCTTTTCTAGTTTCTAGTAGTCAGATATATGTTTTTTCTGTGAATAGAGTGTGCTGAGTCCAGTTCCTTGAACAATGAGTATGTCTTGGCGATTACATTATTGGCGTATGGAACGGTATCTGTGCCAATTTCAACCTCCTGGTTTATGCATCAACGCACCACACTTTTCCCCTTAAGCAGCCATAAGTGTGTTTTGTAAATGTGTGATGGTGTTCTGTTTGTAATTCAGTTCACGGTTGGCGATTTTTAGATCCCCTTTATAAGTGATATCTTATGATAAGTTTCTCTTGCTGTCTAACTGATTTCACTCTCAATGACCATACATAAGTCCCCCTGAGTCGCTGCAACTGGCCTCATTTCATTGATTTCAGCGCTGAGTAATATTCCGTTGTGCTTAAGTATCAAATTTTCTTTCACCATTTTTTCCTTCCAAGGACTATGAAGTTGTACCCAAGTCGAGGCTGTTGTAAACATAGCAGCAGTAAACGGGGTGCCTGCGTCCTGGGGATTTTTGGATTTTCCAACATATAGGCCCATGAGTGGAAGCGCCCTATGCTTTGTAGCTCTGTTTTTTAGATGTTTTAGGAAACACAGCACACTTCTCCAGAGTGGCCGTTGGCAATTTACCTTCCCCCCTTCAGCGTAACGAGGCTCCCTTTTCTCCTCTCCTTGTCCTGCATCTCTGGTTTTTACCCTTTGTGAGGATGGTCCTTTTTTCTGATTCGAAGTGATACCTCTTTGTAGTGTTGATTTGCATTGCCCGCTTCTTTGGTTGGCCAAAAAGGGCGTATGCGTTTTTCCTGAATATATTCTGGAAGTTAAATTTGAGAGACAGCTTTTCTTTTTAATTGATTAATTAATTTATTTATTTTTGGCTGTGTTGGGTCTTCGTTTCTGTGCGAAGGCTTTCTCTAGTTGTGGCAAGCGGGGGCCCCTCTTCATCGCGGTGCGCGGGCCTCTCGCTATCGCGGCCTCTCTTGTTGCGGAGCACAGGCTCCAGACGCGCAGGCTCAGGAGTTGTGGCTCACGGGCCTAGTTGCTCCGCGGCATGTGGGATCTTCCCAGACCAGGGCTCGAACCCGTGTCCCCTGCATTAGCAGGCAGATTCTCAACCACTGCACCACCAGGGAAGCCCCTTGAATAGTTTTGTATTTAAAGTTTGTCTGTGGGGACTTCCCTGGTGACGCAGTGGTTAAGAGTCCGCCTGCCAATGCAGGGGACACGGGCTCGAGCCCTGGTCCGGGAAGATCCCACATGCCGCAGAGCAACCAAGCCTGCACGGCACAACTACTGAAGCCTGCGCGCCTAGAGCCCGTGCTCACCCACAAGAGAAGCCACCGCAATGAGAAGCCCGTGCACCGCAACGAAGAGTAGCCCCGCCCGACGCAACTAGAGGAAGCCCACATGCAGCAACGAAGACCCAACGCAGCCAAACATAAATTATAAACTAAAATAAAATTTGCCTCTGAATAACTTTGAGTGAATTTGGTATAAGTTGTGAAGTTTGCATCTACATTCACTTCATTCCAAATGGTTTCCAATTAATTGTTCCTTAACTACTTTTAGAAAACTTTTGGGATAGAGACTCCATTTCAGTTTGAATTTCCAGTTGAATGGATTCAGCAGTCCTGTCAGTAGGGCACGCTGCCCCCAGTGACCTGTGAGGGAGGCGCGGCCTGCACTTCCTGCACTGCCCACAGGGTGGCGCCGAGTTCGCCTCTCTGACCCACAGCGCATGCTGGTTCCATGGAACTCGATTGTGAGGGCAGCTGAGAGGAGTTGAGCCGCCTCGGGCGCGGGGGCGGGGGCCTTCGGGTAGGACGCCCGGCTCAGCGTCTCTGCTGAGAGGAGCTCGGTCTCCGTCTCCTTAGGACTCACTTCGGTTTCGGCTTCAGGACAAAGTGGGGCTGCGTCCACGCTGACTAGGGAACTAGGTTTCCTGAGGACCCAGGTGATGCCTGAGGAAAAGGTGAAGAGACGGTGAGGAAAAGTGGGGAGAAGCTTCCTGTGGGCGACTGACCGTTGAGGGGGTCCGTCTTCGTGTGAGCGAGGGAGGGCTTGGCGTGGAAAGCTGGGTGTTTGGTCAGGTTTGTGTGCAGGGTAGCCAGCGTGAGTTATGGGGCGTCCAGTTTTCCCAGCACCATTTATCGTGGGGAGTGTCGTGCTCCTTGGTGTGTCCTTGGTCCCTGTGTCATAAATTCACCGACCCCGTCCGTGTGGGTTGAATTCTGGTCTCTCTGTCCTGTTCCTCTGGTCCCTGTGCCCGTTTTGAGCCAGTTCCACACTGTTTTGGTGACTGTAGCTTCTGAGCAGAGTGTGACGTCAGGGAGGGAGATGCCTCCAGCCCGTTCTCTTTTTTCAGGGTTTCTTTGGCTATTTGGGGTCCTGTGTGGTTCCCCACAGATATTAGGAGGATTTGCTCTATTTTGGGGGAAAATACCATGGAATTTTGGGAGGGATTGCATTCACTGTGTCCACTGCTTTGGGTAGCATGGATATTTTAACAATATTAATTGTTCCATTCCATGAGAACAGGATATCTTTCCATTTATTGGTGTGTCTTGCAATGTCTTCATCAATGTCTTCAAGTTTTCAGTGTGCAGGTCTTTCACCTCCTTGGTTGACTTTATTCCCAGGTATTTTGTTCTTTTGGATGCAGTTGTAAATAGGGTTGCTTTCTTTCTCTTTCTGATGGTTCATTATTAGTGTTTAGAAAGGCAACTGATTTCTGTGTATTGATTTTGCAACTTTACTGAATTGATTTATTAGTTCTCATAGTTTTTTTGTGGAATGAAGTGGAAAATTGGAATTCAAAAATCCCACTGTTTCTACCATATCCAGGTCGTCCACAACACGGAGGACAGCGGCTCCTAATATAACCTTCCCACAGTGCCTCTAAATGACATGTGGACTTTGGGTGAACTGGATCTGGGTAAGGCTTGGCTTCTATATGGAAGTTTGATGTTTTCTCTGCTTTTCTGGCATGCTGTTGACATACATGATGTTTTGAAAAGTAATTGACTTTCCAGTAATTTCAAACATACAACTTTACATACATAAAAACAAGTCTTGTTCCTTGATTAAATATACTCCTAAATATTGATGTTGACATTATTAAAAATGGAATTGTTCTCATAAATTCTTTTTCAGATTATTTTTTTCCCAGCGTATGCATATAAGATAGATTTTCATGAATTGATATTTTGTTCTGTAACTTTGCTTATTAATTAGTTGATTAGCTCAAATAATTTCTTTGCTGATTATAGGTAGTTTTATATATAAGATGATGTGACCTATGTTCTGTGAAGAGACCCGGTTTTCATTTTTCCATTCACCATGGATGCCTTTTCTTTCTTTCCTCAAGATTCTGGGTAGAACTTCCAGTACACTATTGAGTAACGGTGATGAAGGCCAGCTTCCTGGCCCTGTTCCTGATTTCAGGAGTAAATCTTTCAGTCTTTAACGTTGAGCATGATGTTTGCTGTGGCTTTTTGTACTACTCTTTTCCATATTGAACAACTTTCCTTTTATTCCTGCTTTCTTGAGTGTTTGTCATGAAATAACACTGGATTTTCATTGTAGATGTTTTGCATTAATTGATATGATTATGTGTTTTTACTTCACACCATTATTGTGGTTGAATACATTGCTTACTTTTCATATGTTGAGCAACCTGAAATTCCTGGTGTAGAGATACTTGGCTTATGGCATTATCCATTTAAAGTTCTGTTGGTTTCATGTTGCTATTATTGTGTGATAGATTTTTACATTCCTATTTATAAGTTGTACTGGGGTAGTTTTCTTGTTTTTTTCCTTTATTTTTAAAATCTTTTTTAAAATAGTGGTTTTATTTCATTTTAATTATTTATTTACTTTGGCCACATCCCATGGCTTGTGGGATCTTAGTTCCCCAGTCAGGGATGGAACCCGAGCCCTTGGCAGTGAAAGCACAGAGTCCTAACCACTGGGCCACCAGAGTATTCCCCAGTTTTCTTTTTCAAGATGTATTTGTATAATCTGATTAGACTTGGCTTGGTGTAAGTGGTTTGGAGGGTTAGCATTAGGGCTGGGGCTGGTGTGAGGCTTGGGGCTGTGTATGGTTTATGGTTGCTGTTATGGTTTAAGTTTTATGGTTAATGAGTTATTTATGGGTATGGTTAATGACTACATTTTATGGTTTGGTTATGGTTATGGTTTTGCTTATTGGTTAAGGTTTATGGTTTTGGTCTCAGGGTGTTAGGGTTCTGTGTTAGAGTGGGTGTTAGGGTATGGGTGAGAATTGGGGTACAGGTAGGATACGGGTAGAGCATGGGTTAGGGTAAGGTACAGGTTTAGGGTACGGGTTAGGCTAAGGTTAGGTCAGGGCTTAGGGTCAGGATCAGAGTTTAGGGTTAGGGTCCATGTCAGGATTAGCGTCAAGGTTGAGCGAGGCCATTGTTTTCTGCTCCTCCAGTGCTGGATTCTCATTGATAGATGAATGAAATGTCTGCTCTGGTCACCCACTGTTTCAAATTGAGCTCAGCCTTAGTCAAGGGTTCTTAGGGCCTCAGAGGTCATGCAGGGTTTCCCTCCACCCTCCCTCCTGGGAAGGGTGATGCAGGCCCCACTCTGTCTGGGCAGCCCCAGGTCCAGCATGGCCCTGACATGCAGGATACTAAGTAGACGTGATGTAAGACTTGGTGCCTCAGTCTGCCAGCCCCCAGGTGCTGCCTTTTTTTTTTTTTCTTAATTAATTAATTAATTAATTTTGGGCTGTGTTGGGTCTGCATTGCTGCCCGGAGGCTTTCTCTAGTTGCGGCGAGTGGGGGCTTCTCATTGCAGTGGCTTCTCTTGTGGCAGAGCACAGGCTCTAAGCGCGTGGGCTTCAGCAGTCGGGGCTCGCGGGTTCTAGAGCGCAGGCTCAGTAGTTGTGGTGCACGGGCTTAGTTGCTCCACAGCATGTGGGATCTTGCCGGACCAGGGCTCAAACCCGTGTCCCCTGCATTGGCAGGTGGATTCTTAACCACTGCGCCACCAGGGAAGTCTGGTGTTGCGTTCGTGAGGGCTGGTGGGGCCCTCTTGGGACTGGGCGGATCCTTTGTTCCATCTGCACGGGTGTCCAAGCAGGTCTCAGGACAGCCCTTGGCCTCTGAGCACCCAGGCAGGCACCCACGTTCCTCCAGCTCAGGTTAGCCTTGGCCCCTCCAGCCCCCGTGGCCAATTACTGAGCTGATTGTGTCTTTACTCTTTCAAATGAAATCACTCTCTCCAGGTGGGCGAGAAGTTTACTTGTGAACTTGGTTAGGGTTAGGGGTTAGGGGTTAAGGGTTAGGGGTTAGGGTCAGGGTTAGGGCTAGGGCTAGGGCTAGGGGTTAGGGTTAGGCTTAGGGTTGGGTTAGGGTTAGGGGTTAGGGTTAGGGTTTAGGTTTAGGGTTAGGGATAATGTTGGGTTAGGGTTAGGGTTAAGGTAGGGTTAGGGTTGGGTTAGGGTTAGGGTTTAGGGTTAGGGTGTCCAGCCTTACGTCCCATTCAGCTGTGAGTGTAGATGTGGTCAGTCCAGTTGCCTCACAGCCCCTGATTGAATTTTGTAAGAATTCCTCTCTCTCTCACTGTCTTTCTCTTTTTATATTTAATTTTTATAATGGGGTGTAGCTGATTTGCAATGTTGTGTTTCTTGGTGCTGTACATCCACTTGAGTCACTTAGAGAGAGATATCAATAAATTCTTTTCTAGTTTCTAGTAGTCAGATATATGTTTTTTCTGTGAATAGAGTGTGCTGAGTCCAGTTCCTTGAACAATGAGTATGTCTTGGCGATTACATTATTGGCGTATGGAACGGTATCTGTGCCAATTTCAACCTCCTGGTTTATGCATCAACGCACCACACTTTTCCCCTTAAGCAGCCATAAGTGTGTTTTGTAAATGTGTGATGGTGTTCTGTTTGTAATTCAGTTCACGGTTGGCGATTTTTAGATCCCCTTTATAAGTGATATCTTATGATAAGTTTCTCTTGCTGTCTAACTGATTTCACTCTCAATGACCATACATAAGTCCCCCTGAGTCGCTGCAACTGGCCTCATTTCATTGATTTCAGCGCTGAGTAATATTCCGTTGTGCTTAAGTATCAAATTTTCTTTCACCATTTTTTCCTTCCAAGGACTATGAAGTTGTACCCAAGTCGAGGCTGTTGTAAACATAGCAGCAGTAAACGGGGTGCCTGCGTCCTGGGGATTTTTGGATTTTCCAACATATAGGCCCATGAGTGGAAGCGCCCTATGCTTTGTAGCTCTGTTTTTTAGATGTTTTAGGAAACACAGCACACTTCTCCAGAGTGGCCGTTGGCAATTTACCTTCCCCCCTTCAGCGTAACGAGGCTCCCTTTTCTCCTCTCCTTGTCCTGCATCTCTGGTTTTTACCCTTTGTGAGGATGGTCCTTTTTTCTGATTCGAAGTGATACCTCTTTGTAGTGTTGATTTGCATTGCCCGCTTCTTTGGTTGGCCAAAAAGGGCGTATGCGTTTTTCCTGAATATATTCTGGAAGTTAAATTTGAGAGACAGCTTTTCTTTTTAATTGATTAATTAATTTATTTATTTTTGGCTGTGTTGGGTCTTCGTTTCTGTGCGAAGGCTTTCTCTAGTTGTGGCAAGCGGGGGCCCCTCTTCATCGCGGTGCGCGGGCCTCTCGCTATCGCGGCCTCTCTTGTTGCGGAGCACAGGCTCCAGACGCGCAGGCTCAGGAGTTGTGGCTCACGGGCCTAGTTGCTCCGCGGCATGTGGGATCTTCCCAGACCAGGGCTCGAACCCGTGTCCCCTGCATTAGCAGGCAGATTCTCAACCACTGCACCACCAGGGAAGCCCCTTGAATAGTTTTGTATTTAAAGTTTGTCTGTGGGGACTTCCCTGGTGACGCAGTGGTTAAGAGTCCGCCTGCCAATGCAGGGGACACGGGCTCGAGCCCTGGTCCGGGAAGATCCCACATGCCGCAGAGCAACCAAGCCTGCACGGCACAACTACTGAAGCCTGCGCGCCTAGAGCCCGTGCTCACCCACAAGAGAAGCCACCGCAATGAGAAGCCCGTGCACCGCAACGAAGAGTAGCCCCGCCCGACGCAACTAGAGGAAGCCCACATGCAGCAACGAAGACCCAACGCAGCCAAACATAAATTATAAACTAAAATAAAATTTGCCTCTGAATAACTTTGAGTGAATTTGGTATAAGTTGTGAAGTTTGCATCTACATTCACTTCATTCCAAATGGTTTCCAATTAATTGTTCCTTAACTACTTTTAGAAAACTTTTGGGATAGAGACTCCATTTCAGTTTGAATTTCCAGTTGAATGGATTCAGCAGTCCTGTCAGTAGGGCACGCTGCCCCCAGTGACCTGTGAGGGAGGCGCGGCCTGCACTTCCTGCACTGCCCACAGGGTGGCGCCGAGTTCGCCTCTCTGACCCACAGCGCATGCTGGTTCCATGGAACTCGATTGTGAGGGCAGCTGAGAGGAGTTGAGCCGCCTCGGGCGCGGGGGCGGGGGCCTTCGGGTAGGACGCCCGGCTCAGCGTCTCTGCTGAGAGGAGCTCGGTCTCCGTCTCCTTAGGACTCACTTCGGTTTCGGCTTCAGGACAAAGTGGGGCTGCGTCCACGCTGACTAGGGAACTAGGTTTCCTGAGGACCCAGGTGATGCCTGAGGAAAAGGTGAAGAGACGGTGAGGAAAAGTGGGGAGAAGCTTCCTGTGGGCGACTGACCGTTGAGGGGGTCCGTCTTCGTGTGAGCGAGGGAGGGCTTGGCGTGGAAAGCTGGGTGTTTGGTCAGGTTTGTGTGCAGGGTAGCCAGCGTGAGTTATGGGGCGTCCAGTTTTCCCAGCACCATTTATCGTGGGGAGTGTCGTGCTCCTTGGTGTGTCCTTGGTCCCTGTGTCATAAATTCACCGACCCCGTCCGTGTGGGTTGAATTCTGGTCTCTCTGTCCTGTTCCTCTGGTCCCTGTGCCCGTTTTGAGCCAGTTCCACACTGTTTTGGTGACTGTAGCTTCTGAGCAGAGTGTGACGTCAGGGAGGGAGATGCCTCCAGCCCGTTCTCTTTTTTCAGGGTTTCTTTGGCTATTTGGGGTCCTGTGTGGTTCCCCACAGATATTAGGAGGATTTGCTCTATTTTGGGGGAAAATACCATGGAATTTTGGGAGGGATTGCATTCACTGTGTCCACTGCTTTGGGTAGCATGGATATTTTAACAATATTAATTGTTCCATTCCATGAGAACAGGATATCTTTCCATTTATTGGTGTGTCTTGCAATGTCTTCATCAATGTCTTCAAGTTTTCAGTGTGCAGGTCTTTCACCTCCTTGGTTGACTTTATTCCCAGGTATTTTGTTCTTTTGGATGCAGTTGTAAATAGGGTTGCTTTCTTTCTCTTTCTGATGGTTCATTATTAGTGTTTAGAAAGGCAACTGATTTCTGTGTATTGATTTTGCAACTTTACTGAATTGATTTATTAGTTCTCATAGTTTTTTTGTGGAATGAAGTGGAAAATTGGAATTCAAAAATCCCACTGTTTCTACCATATCCAGGTCGTCCACAACACGGAGGACAGCGGCTCCTAATATAACCTTCCCACAGTGCCTCTAAATGACATGTGGACTTTGGGTGAACTGGATCTGGGTAAGGCTTGGCTTCTATATGGAAGTTTGATGTTTTCTCTGCTTTTCTGGCATGCTGTTGACATACATGATGTTTTGAAAAGTAATTGACTTTCCAGTAATTTCAAACATACAACTTTACATACATAAAAACAAGTCTTGTTCCTTGATTAAATATACTCCTAAATATTGATGTTGACATTATTAAAAATGGAATTGTTCTCATAAATTCTTTTTCAGATTATTTTTTTCCCAGCGTATGCATATAAGATAGATTTTCATGAATTGATATTTTGTTCTGTAACTTTGCTTATTAATTAGTTGATTAGCTCAAATAATTTCTTTGCTGATTATAGGTAGTTTTATATATAAGATGATGTGACCTATGTTCTGTGAAGAGACCCGGTTTTCATTTTTCCATTCACCATGGATGCCTTTTCTTTCTTTCCTCAAGATTCTGGGTAGAACTTCCAGTACACTATTGAGTAACGGTGATGAAGGCCAGCTTCCTGGCCCTGTTCCTGATTTCAGGAGTAAATCTTTCAGTCTTTAACGTTGAGCATGATGTTTGCTGTGGCTTTTTGTACTACTCTTTTCCATATTGAACAACTTTCCTTTTATTCCTGCTTTCTTGAGTGTTTGTCATGAAATAACACTGGATTTTCATTGTAGATTTTTTGCATTAATTGATATGATTATGTGTTTTTACTTCACACCATTATTGTGGTTGAATACATTGCTTACTTTTCATATGTTGAGCAACCTGAAATTCCTGGTGTAGAGATACTTGGCTTATGGCATTATCCATTTAAAGTTCTGTTGGTTTCATGTTGCTATTATTGTGTGATAGATTTTTACATTCCTATTTATAAGTTGTACTGGGGTAGTTTTCTTGTTTTTTTCCTTTATTTTTAAAATCTTTTTTAAAATAGTGGTTTTATTTCATTTTAATTATTTATTTACTTTGGCCACATCCCATGGCTTGTGGGATCTTAGTTCCCCAGTCAGGGATGGAACCCGAGCCCTTGGCAGTGAAAGCACAGAGTCCTAACCACTGGGCCACCAGAGTATTCCCCAGTTTTCTTTTTCAAGATGTATTTGTATAATCTGATTAGACTTGGCTTGGTGTAAGTGGTTTGGAGGGTTAGCATTAGGGCTGGGGCTGGTGTGAGGCTTGGGGCTGTGTATGGTTTATGGTTGCTGTTATGGTTTAAGTTTTATGGTTAATGAGTTATTTATGGGTATGGTTAATGACTACATTTTATGGTTTGGTTATGGTTATGGTTTTGCTTATTGGTTAAGGTTTATGGTTTTGGTCTCAGGGTGTTAGGGTTCTGTGTTAGAGTGGGTGTTAGGGTATGGGTTAGAATTGGGGTACAGGTAGGGTACGGGTAGAGCATGGGTTAGGGTAAGGTACAGGTTTAGGGTACGGGTTAGGCTAAGGTTAGGTCAGGGCTTAGGGTCAGGATCAGAGTTTAGGGTTAGGGTCCATGTCAGGATTAGCGTCAAGGTTGAGCGAGGCCATTGTTTTCTGCTCCTCCAGTGCTGGATTCTCATTGATAGATGAATGAAATGTCTGCTCTGGTCACCCACTGTTTCAAATTGAGCTCAGCCTTAGTCAAGGGTTCTTAGGGCCTCAGAGGTCATGCAGGGTTTCCCTCCACCCTCCCTCCTGGGAAGGGTGATGCAGGCCCCACTCTGTCTGGGCAGCCCCAGGTCCAGCATGGCCCTGACATGCAGGATACTAAGTAGACGTGATGTAAGACTTGGTGCCTCAGTCTGCCAGCCCCCAGGTGCTGCCTTTTTTTTTTTTTCTTAATTAATTAATTAATTAATTTTGGGCTGTGTTGGGTCTGCATTGCTGCCCGGAGGCTTTCTCTAGTTGCGGCGAGTGGGGGCTTCTCATTGCAGTGGCTTCTCTTGTGGCAGAGCACAGGCTCTAAGCGCGTGGGCTTCAGCAGTTGGGGCTCGCGGGTTCTAGAGCGCAGGCTCAGTAGTTGTGGTGCACGGGCTTAGTTGCTCCACAGCATGTGGGATCTTGCCGGACCAGGGCTCAAACCCGTGTCCCCTGCATTGGCAGGTGGATTCTTAACCACTGCGCCACCAGGGAAGTCTGGTGTTGCGTTCGTGAGGGCTGGTGGGGCCCTCTTGGGACTGGGCGGATCCTTTGTTCCATCTGCACGGGTGTCCAAGCAGGTCTCAGGACAGCCCTTGGCCTCTGAGCACCCAGGCAGGCACCCACGTTCCTCCAGCTCAGGTTAGCCTTGGCCCCTCCAGCCCCCGTGGCCAATTACTGAGCTGATTGTGTCTTTACTCTTTCAAATGAAATCACTCTCTCCAGGTGGGCGAGAAGTTTACTTGTGAACTTGGTTAGGGTTAGGGGTTAGGGGTTAAGGGTTAGGGGTTAGGGTCAGGGTTAGGGCTAGGGCTAGGGCTAGGGGTTAGGGTTAGGCTTAGGGTTGGGTTAGGGTTAGGGGTTAGGGTTAGGGTTTAGGTTTAGGGTTAGGGATAATGTTGGGTTAGGGTTAGGGTTAAGGTAGGGTTAGGGTTGGGTTAGGGTTAGGGTTTAGGGTTAGGGTGTCCAGCCTTACGTCCCATTCAGCTGTGAGTGTAGATGTGGTCAGTCCAGTTGCCTCACAGCCCCTGATTGAATTTTGTAAGAATTCCTCTCTCTCTCACTGTCTTTCTCTTTTTATATTTAATTTTTATAATGGGGTGTAGCTGATTTGCAATGTTGTGTTTCTTGGTGCTGTACATCCACTTGAGTCACTTAGAGAGAGATATCAATAAATTCTTTTCTAGTTTCTAGTAGTCAGATATATGTTTTTTCTGTGAATAGAGTGTGCTGAGTCCAGTTCCTTGAACAATGAGTATGTCTTGGCGATTACATTATTGGCGTATGGAACGGTATCTGTGCCAATTTCAACCTCCTGGTTTATGCATCAACGCACCACACTTTTCCCCTTAAGCAGCCATAAGTGTGTTTTGTAAATGTGTGATGGTGTTCTGTTTGTAATTCAGTTCACGGTTGGCGATTTTTAGATCCCCTTTATAAGTGATATCTTATGATAAGTTTCTCTTGCTGTCTAACTGATTTCACTCTCAATGACCATACATAAGTCCCCCTGAGTCGCTGCAACTGGCCTCATTTCATTGATTTCAGCGCTGAGTAATATTCCGTTGTGCTTAAGTATCAAATTTTCTTTCACCATTTTTTCCTTCCAAGGACTATGAAGTTGTACCCAAGTCGAGGCTGTTGTAAACATAGCAGCAGTAAACGGGGTGCCTGCGTCCTGGGGATTTTTGGATTTTCCAACATATAGGCCCATGAGTGGAAGCGCCCTATGCTTTGTAGCTCTGTTTTTTAGATGTTTTAGGAAACACAGCACACTTCTCCAGAGTGGCCGTTGGCAATTTACCTTCCCCCCTTCAGCGTAACGAGGCTCCCTTTTCTCCTCTCCTTGTCCTGCATCTCTGGTTTTTACCCTTTGTGAGGATGGTCCTTTTTTCTGATTCGAAGTGATACCTCTTTGTAGTGTTGATTTGCATTGCCCGCTTCTTTGGTTGGCCAAAAAGGGCGTATGCGTTTTTCCTGAATATATTCTGGAAGTTAAATTTGAGAGACAGCTTTTCTTTTTAATTGATTAATTAATTTATTTATTTTTGGCTGTGTTGGGTCTTCGTTTCTGTGCGAAGGCTTTCTCTAGTTGTGGCAAGCGGGGGCCCCTCTTCATCGCGGTGCGCGGGCCTCTCGCTATCGCGGCCTCTCTTGTTGCGGAGCACAGGCTCCAGACGCGCAGGCTCAGGAGTTGTGGCTCACGGGCCTAGTTGCTCCGCGGCATGTGGGATCTTCCCAGACCAGGGCTCGAACCCGTGTCCCCTGCATTAGCAGGCAGATTCTCAACCACTGCACCACCAGGGAAGCCCCTTGAATAGTTTTGTATTTAAAGTTTGTCTGTGGGGACTTCCCTGGTGACGCAGTGGTTAAGAGTCCGCCTGCCAATGCAGGGGACACGGGCTCGAGCCCTGGTCCGGGAAGATCCCACATGCCGCAGAGCAACCAAGCCTGCACGGCACAACTACTGAAGCCTGCGCGCCTAGAGCCCGTGCTCACCCACAAGAGAAGCCACCGCAATGAGAAGCCCGTGCACCGCAACGAAGAGTAGCCCCGCTCGACGCAACTAGAGGAAGCCCACATGCAGCAACGAAGACCCAACGCAGCCAAACATAAATTATAAACTAAAATAAAATTTGCCTCTGAATAACTTTGAGTGAATTTGGTATAAGTTGTGAAGTTTGCATCTACATTCACTTCATTCCAAATGGTTTCCAATTAATTGTTCCTTAACTACTTTTAGAAAACTTTTGGGATAGAGACTCCATTTCAGTTTGAATTTCCAGTTGAATGGATTCAGCAGTCCTGTCAGTAGGGCACGCTGCCCCCAGTGACCTGTGAGGGAGGCGCGGCCTGCACTTCCTGCACTGCCCACAGGGTGGCGCCGAGTTCGCCTCTCTGACCCACAGCGCATGCTGGTTCCATGGAACTCGATTGTGAGGGCAGCTGAGAGGAGTTGAGCCGCCTCGGGCGCGGGGGCGGGGGCGGGGGCCTTCGGGTAGGACGCCCGGCTCAGCGTCTCTGCTGAGAGGAGCTCGGTCTCCGTCTCCTTAGGACTCACTTCGGTTTCGGCTTCAGGACAAAGTGGGGCTGCGTCCACGCTGACTAGGGAACTAGGTTTCCTGAGGACCCAGGTGATGCCTGAGGAAAAGGTGAAGAGACGGTGAGGAAAAGTGGGGAGAAGCTTCCTGTGGGCGACTGACCGTTGAGGGGGTCCGTCTTCGTGTGAGCGAGGGAGGGCTTGGCGTGGAAAGCTGGGTGTTTGGTCAGGTTTGTGTGCAGGGTAGCCAGCGTGAGTTATGGGGCGTCCAGTTTTCCCAGCACCATTTATCGTGGGGAGTGTCGTGCTCCTTGGTGTGTCCTTGGTCCCTGTGTCATAAATTCACCGACCCCGTCCGTGTGGGTTGAATTCTGGTCTCTCTGTCCTGTTCCTCTGGTCCCTGTGCCCGTTTTGAGCCAGTTCCACACTGTTTTGGTGACTGTAGCTTCTGAGCAGAGTGTGACGTCAGGGAGGGAGATGCCTCCAGCCCGTTCTCTTTTTTCAGGGTTTCTTTGGCTATTTGGGGTCCTGTGTGGTTCCCCACAGATATTAGGAGGATTTGCTCTATTTTGGGGGAAAATACCATGGAATTTTGGGAGGGATTGCATTCACTGTGTCCACTGCTTTGGGTAGCATGGATATTTTAACAATATTAATTGTTCCATTCCATGAGAACAGGATATCTTTCCATTTATTGGTGTGTCTTGCAATGTCTTCATCAATGTCTTCAAGTTTTCAGTGTGCAGGTCTTTCACCTCCTTGGTTGACTTTATTCCCAGGTATTTTGTTCTTTTGGATGCAGTTGTAAATAGGGTTGCTTTCTTTCTCTTTCTGATGGTTCATTATTAGTGTTTAGAAAGGCAACTGATTTCTGTGTATTGATTTTGCAACTTTACTGAATTGATTTATTAGTTCTCATAGTTTTTTTGTGGAATGAAGTGGAAAATTGGAATTCAAAAATCCCACTGTTTCTACCATATCCAGGTCGTCCACAACACGGAGGACAGCGGCTCCTAATATAACCTTCCCACAGTGCCTCTAAATGACATGTGGACTTTGGGTGAACTGGATCTGGGTAAGGCTTGGCTTCTATATGGAAGTTTGATGTTTTCTCTGCTTTTCTGGCATGCTGTTGACATACATGATGTTTTGAAAAGTAATTGACTTTCCAGTAATTTCAAACATACAACTTTACATACATAAAAACAAGTCTTGTTCCTTGATTAAATATACTCCTAAATATTGATGTTGACATTATTAAAAATGGAATTGTTCTCATAAATTCTTTTTCAGATTATTTTTTTCCCAGCGTATGCATATAAGATAGATTTTCATGAATTGATATTTTGTTCTGTAACTTTGCTTATTAATTAGTTGATTAGCTCAAATAATTTCTTTGCTGATTATAGGTAGTTTTATATATAAGATGATGTGACCTATGTTCTGTGAAGAGACCCGGTTTTCATTTTTCCATTCACCATGGATGCCTTTTCTTTCTTTCCTCAAGATTCTGGGTAGAACTTCCAGTACACTATTGAGTAACGGTGATGAAGGCCAGCTTCCTGGCCCTGTTCCTGATTTCAGGAGTAAATCTTTCAGTCTTTAACGTTGAGCATGATGTTTGCTGTGGCTTTTTGTACTACTCTTTTCCATATTGAACAACTTTCCTTTTATTCCTGCTTTCTTGAGTGTTTGTCATGAAATAACACTGGATTTTCATTGTAGATTTTTTGCATTAATTGATATGATTATGTGTTTTTACTTCACACCATTATTGTGGTTGAATACATTGCTTACTTTTCATATGTTGAGCAACCTGAAATTCCTGGTGTAGAGATACTTGGCTTATGGCATTATCCATTTAAAGTTCTGTTGGTTTCATGTTGCTATTATTGTGTGATAGATTTTTACATTCCTATTTATAAGTTGTACTGGGGTAGTTTTCTTGTTTTTTTCCTTTATTTTTAAAATCTTTTTTAAAATAGTGGTTTTATTTCATTTTAATTATTTATTTACTTTGGCCACATCCCATGGCTTGTGGGATCTTAGTTCCCCAGTCAGGGATGGAACCCGAGCCCTTGGCAGTGAAAGCACAGAGTCCTAACCACTGGGCCACCAGAGTATTCCCCAGTTTTCTTTTTCAAGATGTATTTGTATAATCTGATTAGACTTGGCTTGGTGTAAGTGGTTTGGAGGGTTAGCATTAGGGCTGGGGCTGGTGTGAGGCTTGGGGCTGTGTATGGTTTATGGTTGCTGTTATGGTTTAAGTTTTATGGTTAATGAGTTATTTATGGGTATGGTTAATGACTACATTTTATGGTTTGGTTATGGTTATGGTTTTGCTTATTGGTTAAGGTTTATGGTTTTGGTCTCAGGGTGTTAGGGTTCTGTGTTAGAGTGGGTGTTAGGGTATGGGTTAGAATTGGGGTACAGGTAGGGTACGGGTAGAGCATGGGTTAGGGTAAGGTACAGGTTTAGGGTACGGGTTAGGCTAAGGTTAGGTCAGGGCTTAGGGTCAGGATCAGAGTTTAGGGTTAGGGTCCATGTCAGGATTAGCGTCAAGGTTGAGCGAGGCCATTGTTTTCTGCTCCTCCAGTGCTGGATTCTCATTGATAGATGAATGAAATGTCTGCTCTGGTCACCCACTGTTTCAAATTGAGCTCAGCCTTAGTCAAGGGTTCTTAGGGCCTCAGAGGTCATGCAGGGTTTCCCTCCACCCTCCCTCCTGGGAAGGGTGATGCAGGCCCCACTCTGTCTGGGCAGCCCCAGGTCCAGCATGGCCCTGACATGCAGGATACTAAGTAGACGTGATGTAAGACTTGGTGCCTCAGTCTGCCAGCCCCCAGGTGCTGCCTTTTTTTTTTTTCTTAATTAATTAATTAATTAATTTTGGGCTGTGTTGGGTCTGCATTGCTGCCCGGAGGCTTTCTCTAGTTGCGGCGAGTGGGGGCTTCTCATTGCAGTGGCTTCTCTTGTGGCAGAGCACAGGCTCTAAGCGCGTGGGCTTCAGCAGTCGGGGCTCGCGGGTTCTAGAGCGCAGGCTCAGTAGTTGTGGTGCACGGGCTTAGTTGCTCCACAGCATGTGGGATCTTGCCGGACCAGGGCTCAAACCCGTGTCCCCTGCATTGGCAGGTGGATTCTTAACCACTGCGCCACCAGGGAAGTCTGGTGTTGCGTTCGTGAGGGCTGGTGGGGCCCTCTTGGGACTGGGCGGATCCTTTGTTCCATCTGCACGGGTGTCCAAGCAGGTCTCAGGACAGCCCTTGGCCTCTGAGCACCCAGGCAGGCACCCACGTTCCTCCAGCTCAGGTTAGCCTTGGCCCCTCCAGCCCCCGTGGCCAATTACTGAGCTGATTGTGTCTTTACTCTTTCAAATGAAATCACTCTCTCCAGGTGGGCGAGAAGTTTACTTGTGAACTTGGTTAGGGTTAGGGGTTAGGGGTTAAGGGTTAGGGGTTAGGGTCAGGGTTAGGGCTAGGGCTAGGGCTAGGGGTTAGGGTTAGGCTTAGGGTTGGGTTAGGGTTAGGGGTTAGGGTTAGGGTTTAGGTTTAGGGTTAGGGATAATGTTGGGTTAGGGTTAGGGTTAAGGTAGGGTTAGGGTTGGGTTAGGGTTAGGGTTTAGGGTTAGGGTGTCCAGCCTTACGTCCCATTCAGCTGTGAGTGTAGATGTGGTCAGTCCAGTTGCCTCACAGCCCCTGATTGAATTTTGTAAGAATTCCTCTCTCTCTCACTGTCTTTCTCTTTTTATATTTAATTTTTATAATGGGGTGTAGCTGATTTGCAATGTTGTGTTTCTTGGTGCTGTACATCCACTTGAGTCACTTAGAGAGAGATATCAATAAATTCTTTTCTAGTTTCTAGTAGTCAGATATATGTTTTTTCTGTGAATAGAGTGTGCTGAGTCCAGTTCCTTGAACAATGAGTATGTCTTGGCGATTACATTATTGGCGTATGGAACGGTATCTGTGCCAATTTCAACCTCCTGGTTTATGCATCAACGCACCACACTTTTCCCCTTAAGCAGCCATAAGTGTGTTTTGTAAATGTGTGATGGTGTTCTGTTTGTAATTCAGTTCACGGTTGGCGATTTTTAGATCCCCTTTATAAGTGATATCTTATGATAAGTTTCTCTTGCTGTCTAACTGATTTCACTCTCAATGACCATACATAAGTCCCCCTGAGTCGCTGCAACTGGCCTCATTTCATTGATTTCAGCGCTGAGTAATATTCCGTTGTGCTTAAGTATCAAATTTTCTTTCACCATTTTTTCCTTCCAAGGACTATGAAGTTGTACCCAAGTCGAGGCTGTTGTAAACATAGCAGCAGTAAACGGGGTGCCTGCGTCCTGGGGATTTTTGGAATTTCCAACATATAGGCCCATGAGTGGAAGCGCCCTATGCTTTGTAGCTCTGTTTTTTAGATGTTTTAGGAAACACAGCACACTTCTCCAGAGTGGCCGTTGGCAATTTACCTTCCCCCCTTCAGCGTAACGAGGCTCCCTTTTCTCCTCTCCTTGTCCTGCATCTCTGGTTTTTACCCTTTGTGAGGATGGTCCTTTTTTCTGATTCGAAGTGATACCTCTTTGTAGTGTTGATTTGCATTGCCCGCTTCTTTGGTTGGCCAAAAAGGGCGTATGCGTTTTTCCTGAATATATTCTGGAAGTTAAATTTGAGAGACAGCTTTTCTTTTTAATTGATTAATTAATTTATTTATTTTTGGCTGTGTTGGGTCTTCGTTTCTGTGCGAAGGCTTTCTCTAGTTGTGGCAAGCGGGGGCCCCTCTTCATCGCGGTGCGCGGGCCTCTCGCTATCGCGGCCTCTCTTGTTGCGGAGCACAGGCTCCAGACGCGCAGGCTCAGGAGTTGTGGCTCACGGGCCTAGTTGCTCCGCGGCATGTGGGATCTTCCCAGACCAGGGCTCGAACCCGTGTCCCCTGCATTAGCAGGCAGATTCTCAACCACTGCGCCACCAGGGAAGCCCCTTGAATAGTTTTGTATTTAAAGTTTGTCTGTGGGGACTTCCCTGGTGACGCAGTGGTTAAGAGTCCGCCTGCCAATGCAGGGGACACGGGCTCGAGCCCTGGTCCGGGAAGATCCCACATGCCGCAGAGCAACCAAGCCTGCACGGCACAACTACTGAAGCCTGCGCGCCTAGAGCCCGTGCTCGCCCACAAGAGAAGCCACCGCAATGAGAAGCCCGTGCACCGCAACGAAGAGTAGCCCCGCCCGACGCAACTAGAGGAAGCCCACATGCAGCAACGAAGACCCAACGCAGCCAAACATAAATTATAAACTAAAATAAAATTTGCCTCTGAATAACTTTGAGTGAATTTGGTATAAGTTGTAAAGTTTGCATCTGCATTCACTTCATTCCAAATGGTTTCCAATTAATTGTTCCTTAACTACTTTTAGAAAACTTTTGGGATAGAGACTCCATTTCAGTTTGAATTTCCAGTTGAATGGATTCAGCAGTCCTGTCAGTAGGGCACGCTGCCCCCAGTGACCTGTGAGGGAGGCGCGGCCTGCACTTCCTGCACTGCCCACAGGGTGGCGCCGAGTTCGCCTCTCTGACCCACAGCGCATGCTGGTTCCATGGAACTCGATTGTGAGGGCAGCTGAGAGGAGTTGAGCCGCCTCGGGCGCGGGGGCGGGGGCGGGGGCGGGGGCCTTCGGGTAGGACGCCCGGCTCAGCGTCTCTGCTGAGAGGAGCTCGGTCTCCGTCTCCTTAGGACTCACTTCGGTTTCGGCTTCAGGACAAAGTGGGGCTGCGTCCACGCTGACTAGGGAACTAGGTTTCCTGAGGACCCAGGTGATGCCTGAGGAAAAGGTGAAGAGACGGTGAGGAAAAGTGGGGAGAAGCTTCCTGTGGGCGACTGACCGTTGAGGGGGTCCGTCTTCGTGTGAGCGAGGGAGGGCTTGGCGTGGAAAGCTGGGTGTTTGGTCAGGTTTGTGTGCAGGGTAGCCAGCGTGAGTTATGGGGCGTCCAGTTTTCCCAGCACCATTTATCGTGGGGAGTGTCGTGCTCCTTGGTGTGTCCTTGGTCCCTGTGTCATAAATTCACCGACCCCGTCCGTGTGGGTTGAATTCTGGTCTCTCTGTCCTGTTCCTCTGGTCCCTGTGCCCGTTTTGAGCCAGTTCCACACTGTTTTGGTGACTGTAGCTTCTGAGCAGAGTGTGACGTCAGGGAGGGAGATGCCTCCAGCCCGTTCTCTTTTTTCAGGGTTTCTTTGGCTATTTGGGGTCCTGTGTGGTTCCCCACAGATATTAGGAGGATTTGCTCTATTTTGGGGGAAAATACCATGGAATTTTGGGAGGGATTGCATTCACTGTGTCCACTGCTTTGGGTAGCATGGATATTTTAACAATATTAATTGTTCCATTCCATGAGAACAGGATATCTTTCCATTTATTGGTGTGTCTTGCAATGTCTTCATCAATGTCTTCAAGTTTTCAGTGTGCAGGTCTTTCACCTCCTTGGTTGACTTTATTCCCAGGTATTTTGTTCTTTTGGATGCAGTTGTAAATAGGGTTGCTTTCTTTCTCTTTCTGATGGTTCATTATTAGTGTTTAGAAAGGTAACTGATTTCTGTGTATTGATTTTGCAACTTTACTGAATTGATTTATTAGTTCTCATAGTTTTTTTGTGGAATGAAGTGGAAAATTGGAATTCAAAAATCCCACTGTTTCTACCATATCCAGGTCGTCCACAACACGGAGGACAGCGGCTCCTAATATAACCTTCCCACAGTGCCTCTAAATGACATGTGGACTTTGGGTGAACTGGATCTGGGTAAGGCTTGGCTTCTATATGGAAGTTTGATGTTTTCTCTGCTTTTCTGGCATGCTGTTGACATACATGATGTTTTGAAAAGTAATTGACTTTCCAGTAATTTCAAACATACAACTTTACATACATAAAAACAAGTCTTGTTCCTTGATTAAATATACTCCTAAATATTGATGTTGACATTATTAAAAATGGAATTGTTCTCATAAATTCTTTTTCAGATTATTTTTTTCCCAGCGTATGCATATAAGATAGATTTTCATGAATTGATATTTTGTTCTGTAACTTTGCTTATTAATTAGTTGATTAGCTCAAATAATTTCTTTGCTGATTATAGGTAGTTTTATATATAAGATGATGTGACCTATGTTCTGTGAAGAGACCCGGTTTTCATTTTTCCATTCACCCATGGATGCCTTTTCTTTCTTTCCTCAAGATTCTGGGTAGAACTTCCAGTACACTATTGAGTAACGGTGATGAAGGCCAGCTTCCTGGCCCTGTTCCTGATTTCAGGAGTAAATCTTTCAGTCTTTAACGTTGAGCATGATGTTTGCTGTGGCTTTTTGTACTACTCTTTTCCATATTGAACAACTTTCCTTTTATTCCTGCTTTCTTGAGTGTTTGTCATGAAATAACACTGGATTTTCATTGTAGATTTTTTGCATTAATTGATATGATTATGTGTTTTTACTTCACACCATTATTGTGGTTGAATACATTGCTTACTTTTCATATGTTGAGCAACCTGAAATTCCTGGTGTAGAGATACTTGGCTTATGGCATTATCCATTTAAAGTTCTGTTGGTTTCATGTTGCTATTATTGTGTGATAGATTTTTACATTCCTATTTATAAGTTGTACTGGGGTAGTTTTCTTGTTTTTTTCCTTTATTTTTAAAATCTTTTTTAAAATAGTGGTTTTATTTCATTTTAATTATTTATTTACTTTGGCCACATCCCATGGCTTGTGGGATCTTAGTTCCCCAGTCAGGGATGGAACCCGAGCCCTTGGCAGTGAAAGCACAGAGTCCTAACCACTGGGCCACCAGAGTATTCCCCAGTTTTCTTTTTCAAGATGTATTTGTATAATCTGATTAGACTTGGCTTGGTGTAAGTGGTTTGGAGGGTTAGCATTAGGGCTGGGGCTGGTGTGAGGCTTGGGGCTGTGTATGGTTTATGGTTGCTGTTATGGTTTAAGTTTTATGGTTAATGAGTTATTTATGGGTATGGTTAATGACTACATTTTATGGTTTGGTTATGGTTATGGTTTTGCTTATTGGTTAAGGTTTATGGTTTTGGTCTCAGGGTGTTAGGGTTCTGTGTTAGAGTGGGTGTTAGGGTATGGGTTAGAATTGGGGTACAGGTAGGGTACGGGTAGAGCATGGGTTAGGGTAAGGTACAGGTTTAGGGTACGGGTTAGGCTAAGGTTAGGTCAGGGCTTAGGGTCAGGATCAGAGTTTAGGGTTAGGGTCCATGTCAGGATTAGCGTCAAGGTTGAGCGAGGCCATTGTTTTCTGCTCCTCCAGTGCTGGATTCTCATTGATAGATGAATGAAATGTCTGCTCTGGTCACCCACTGTTTCAAATTGAGCTCAGCCTTAGTCAAGGGTTCTTAGGGCCTCAGAGGTCATGCAGGGTTTCCCTCCACCCTCCCTCCTGGGAAGGGTGATGCAGGCCCCACTCTGTCTGGGCAGCCCCAGGTCCAGCATGGCCCTGACATGCAGGATACTAAGTAGACGTGATGTAAGACTTGGTGCCTCAGTCTGCCAGCCCCCAGGTGCTGCCTTTTTTTTTTTTCTTAATTAATTAATTAATTAATTTTGGGCTGTGTTGGGTCTGCATTGCTGCCCGGAGGCTTTCTCTAGTTGCGGCGAGTGGGGGCTTCTCATTGCAGTGGCTTCTCTTGTGGCAGAGCACAGGCTCTAAGCGCGTGGGCTTCAGCAGTCGGGGCTCGCGGGTTCTAGAGCGCAGGCTCAGTAGTTGTGGTGCACGGGCTTAGTTGCTCCACAGCATGTGGGATCTTGCCGGACCAGGGCTCAAACCCGTGTCCCCTGCATTGGCAGGTGGATTCTTAACCACTGCGCCACCAGGGAAGTCTGGTGTTGCGTTCGTGAGGGCTGGTGGGGCCCTCTTGGGACTGGGCGGATCCTTTGTTCCATCTGCACGGGTGTCCAAGCAGGTCTCAGGACAGCCCTTGGCCTCTGAGCACCCAGGCAGGCACCCACGTTCCTCCAGCTCAGGTTAGCCTTGGCCCCTCCAGCCCCCGTGGCCAATTACTGAGCTGATTGTGTCTTTACTCTTTCAAATGAAATCACTCTCTCCAGGTGGGCGAGAAGTTTACTTGTGAACTTGGTTAGGGTTAGGGGTTAGGGGTTAAGGGTTAGGGGTTAGGGTCAGGGTTAGGGCTAGGGCTAGGGCTAGGGGTTAGGGTTAGGCTTAGGGTTGGGTTAGGGTTAGGGGTTAGGGTTAGGGTTTAGGTTTAGGGTTAGGGATAATGTTGGGTTAGGGTTAGGGTTAAGGTAGGGTTAGGGTTGGGTTAGGGTTAGGGTTTAGGGTTAGGGTGTCCAGCCTTACGTCCCATTCAGCTGTGAGTGTAGATGTGGTCAGTCCAGTTGCCTCACAGCCCCTGATTGAATTTTGTAAGAATTCCTCTCTCTCTCACTGTCTTTCTCTTTTTATATTTAATTTTTATAATGGGGTGTAGCTGATTTGCAATGTTGTGTTTCTTGGTGCTGTACATCCACTTGAGTCACTTAGAGAGAGATATCAATAAATTCTTTTCTAGTTTCTAGTAGTCAGATATATGTTTTTTCTGTGAATAGAGTGTGCTGAGTCCAGTTCCTTGAACAATGAGTATGTCTTGGCGATTACATTATTGGCGTATGGAACGGTATCTGTGCCAATTTCAACCTCCTGGTTTATGCATCAACGCACCACACTTTTCCCCTTAAGCAGCCATAAGTGTGTTTTGTAAATGTGTGATGGTGTTCTGTTTGTAATTCAGTTCACGGTTGGCGATTTTTAGATCCCCTTTATAAGTGATATCTTATGATAAGTTTCTCTTGCTGTCTAACTGATTTCACTCTCAATGACCATACATAAGTCCCCCTGAGTCGCTGCAACTGGCCTCATTTCATTGATTTCAGCGCTGAGTAATATTCCGTTGTGCTTAAGTATCAAATTTTCTTTCACCATTTTTTCCTTCCAAGGACTATGAAGTTGTACCCAAGTCGAGGCTGTTGTAAACATAGCAGCAGTAAACGGGGTGCCTGCGTCCTGGGGATTTTTGGAATTTCCAACATATAGGCCCATGAGTGGAAGCGCCCTATGCTTTGTAGCTCTGTTTTTTAGATGTTTTAGGAAACACAGCACACTTCTCCAGAGTGGCCGTTGGCAATTTACCTTCCCCCCTTCAGCGTAACGAGGCTCCCTTTTCTCCTCTCCTTGTCCTGCATCTCTGGTTTTTACCCTTTGTGAGGATGGTCCTTTTTTCTGATTCGAAGTGATACCTCTTTGTAGTGTTGATTTGCATTGCCCGCTTCTTTGGTTGGCCAAAAAGGGCGTATGCGTTTTTCCTGAATATATTCTGGAAGTTAAATTTGAGAGACAGCTTTTCTTTTTAATTGATTAATTAATTTATTTATTTTTGGCTGTGTTGGGTCTTCGTTTCTGTGCGAAGGCTTTCTCTAGTTGTGGCAAGCGGGGGCCCCTCTTCATCGCGGTGCGCGGGCCTCTCGCTATCGCGGCCTCTCTTGTTGCGGAGCACAGGCTCCAGACGCGCAGGCTCAGGAGTTGTGGCTCACGGGCCTAGTTGCTCCGCGGCATGTGGGATCTTCCCAGACCAGGGCTCGAACCCGTGTCCCCTGCATTAGCAGGCAGATTCTCAACCACTGCGCCACCAGGGAAGCCCCTTGAATAGTTTTGTATTTAAAGTTTGTCTGTGGGGACTTCCCTGGTGACGCAGTGGTTAAGAGTCCGCCTGCCAATGCAGGGGACACGGGCTCGAGCCCTGGTCCGGGAAGATCCCACATGCCGCAGAGCAACCAAGCCTGCACGGCACAACTACTGAAGCCTGCGCGCCTAGAGCCCGTGCTCGCCCACAAGAGAAGCCACCGCAATGAGAAGCCCGTGCACCGCAACGAAGAGTAGCCCCGCCCGACGCAACTAGAGGAAGCCCACATGCAGCAACGAAGACCCAACGCAGCCAAACATAAATTATAAACTAAAATAAAATTTGCCTCTGAATAACTTTGAGTGAATTTGGTATAAGTTGTAAAGTTTGCATCTGCATTCACTTCATTCCAAATGGTTTCCAATTAATTGTTCCTTAACTACTTTTAGAAAACTTTTGGGATAGAGACTCCATTTCAGTTTGAATTTCCAGTTGAATGGATTCAGCAGTCCTGTCAGTAGGGCACGCTGCCCCCAGTGACCTGTGAGGGAGGCGCGGCCTGCACTTCCTGCACTGCCCACAGGGTGGCGCCGAGTTCGCCTCTCTGACCCACAGCGCATGCTGGTTCCATGGAACTCGATTGTGAGGGCAGCTGAGAGGAGTTGAGCCGCCTCGGGCGCGGGGGCGGGGGCGGGGGCGGGGGCCTTCGGGTAGGACGCCCGGCTCAGCGTCTCTGCTGAGAGGAGCTCGGTCTCCGTCTCCTTAGGACTCACTTCGGTTTCGGCTTCAGGACAAAGTGGGGCTGCGTCCACGCTGACTAGGGAACTAGGTTTCCTGAGGACCCAGGTGATGCCTGAGGAAAAGGTGAAGAGACGGTGAGGAAAAGTGGGGAGAAGCTTCCTGTGGGCGACTGACCGTTGAGGGGGTCCGTCTTCGTGTGAGCGAGGGAGGGCTTGGCGTGGAAAGCTGGGTGTTTGGTCAGGTTTGTGTGCAGGGTAGCCAGCGTGAGTTATGGGGCGTCCAGTTTTCCCAGCACCATTTATCGTGGGGAGTGTCGTGCTCCTTGGTGTGTCCTTGGTCCCTGTGTCATAAATTCACCGACCCCGTCCGTGTGGGTTGAATTCTGGTCTCTCTGTCCTGTTCCTCTGGTCCCTGTGCCCGTTTTGAGCCAGTTCCACACTGTTTTGGTGACTGTAGCTTCTGAGCAGAGTGTGACGTCAGGGAGGGAGATGCCTCCAGCCCGTTCTCTTTTTTCAGGGTTTCTTTGGCTATTTGGGGTCCTGTGTGGTTCCCCACAGATATTAGGAGGATTTGCTCTATTTTGGGGGAAAATACCATGGAATTTTGGGAGGGATTGCATTCACTGTGTCCACTGCTTTGGGTAGCATGGATATTTTAACAATATTAATTGTTCCATTCCATGAGAACAGGATATCTTTCCATTTATTGGTGTGTCTTGCAATGTCTTCATCAATGTCTTCAAGTTTTCAGTGTGCAGGTCTTTCACCTCCTTGGTTGACTTTATTCCCAGGTATTTTGTTCTTTTGGATGCAGTTGTAAATAGGGTTGCTTTCTTTCTCTTTCTGATGGTTCATTATTAGTGTTTAGAAAGGTAACTGATTTCTGTGTATTGATTTTGCAACTTTACTGAATTGATTTATTAGTTCTCATAGTTTTTTTGTGGAATGAAGTGGAAAATTGGAATTCAAAAATCCCACTGTTTCTACCATATCCAGGTCGTCCACAACACGGAGGACAGCGGCTCCTAATATAACCTTCCCACAGTGCCTCTAAATGACATGTGGACTTTGGGTGAACTGGATCTGGGTAAGGCTTGGCTTCTATATGGAAGTTTGATGTTTTCTCTGCTTTTCTGGCATGCTGTTGACATACATGATGTTTTGAAAAGTAATTGACTTTCCAGTAATTTCAAACATACAACTTTACATACATAAAAACAAGTCTTGTTCCTTGATTAAATATACTCCTAAATATTGATGTTGACATTATTAAAAATGGAATTGTTCTCATAAATTCTTTTTCAGATTATTTTTTTCCCAGCGTATGCATATAAGATAGATTTTCATGAATTGATATTTTGTTCTGTAACTTTGCTTATTAATTAGTTGATTAGCTCAAATAATTTCTTTGCTGATTATAGGTAGTTTTATATATAAGATGATGTGACCTATGTTCTGTGAAGAGACCCGGTTTTCATTTTTCCATTCACCCATGGATGCCTTTTCTTTCTTTCCTCAAGATTCTGGGTAGAACTTCCAGTACACTATTGAGTAACGGTGATGAAGGCCAGCTTCCTGGCCCTGTTCCTGATTTCAGGAGTAAATCTTTCAGTCTTTAACGTTGAGCATGATGTTTGCTGTGGCTTTTTGTACTACTCTTTTCCATATTGAACAACTTTCCTTTTATTCCTGCTTTCTTGAGTGTTTGTCATGAAATAACACTGGATTTTCATTGTAGATTTTTTGCATTAATTGATATGATTATGTGTTTTTACTTCACACCATTATTGTGGTTGAATACATTGCTTACTTTTCATATGTTGAGCAACCTGAAATTCCTGGTGTAGAGATACTTGGCTTATGGCATTATCCATTTAAAGTTCTGTTGGTTTCATGTTGCTATTATTGTGTGATAGATTTTTACATTCCTATTTATAAGTTGTACTGGGGTAGTTTTCTTGTTTTTTTCCTTTATTTTTAAAATCTTTTTTAAAATAGTGGTTTTATTTCATTTTAATTATTTATTTACTTTGGCCACATCCCATGGCTTGTGGGATCTTAGTTCCCCAGTCAGGGATGGAACCCGAGCCCTTGGCAGTGAAAGCACAGAGTCCTAACCACTGGGCCACCAGAGTATTCCCCAGTTTTCTTTTTCAAGATGTATTTGTATAATCTGATTAGACTTGGCTTGGTGTAAGTGGTTTGGAGGGTTAGCATTAGGGCTGGGGCTGGTGTGAGGCTTGGGGCTGTGTATGGTTTATGGTTGCTGTTATGGTTTAAGTTTTATGGTTAATGAGTTATTTATGGGTATGGTTAATGACTACATTTTATGGTTTGGTTATGGTTATGGTTTTGCTTATTGGTTAAGGTTTATGGTTTTGGTCTCAGGGTGTTAGGGTTCTGTGTTAGAGTGGGTGTTAGGGTATGGGTTAGAATTGGGGTACAGGTAGGGTACGGGTAGAGCATGGGTTAGGGTAAGGTACAGGTTTAGGGTACGGGTTAGGCTAAGGTTAGGTCAGGGCTTAGGGTCAGGATCAGAGTTTAGGGTTAGGGTCCATGTCAGGATTAGCATCAAGGTTGAGCGAGGCCATTGTTTTCTGCTCCTCCAGTGCTGGATTCTCATTGATAGATGAATGAAATGTCTGCTCTGGTCACCCACTGTTTCAAATTGAGCTCAGCCTTAGTCAAGGGTTCTTAGGGCCTCAGAGGTCATGCAGGGTTTCCCTCCACCCTCCCTCCTGGGAAGGGTGATGCAGGCCCCACTCTGTCTGGGCAGCCCCAGGTCCAGCATGGCCCTGACATGCAGGATACTAAGTAGACGTGATGTAAGACTTGGTGCCTCAGTCTGCCAGCCCCCAGGTGCTGCCTTTTTTTTTTTTCTTAATTAATTAATTAATTAATTTTGGGCTGTGTTGGGTCTGCATTGCTGCCCGGAGGCTTTCTCTAGTTGCGGCGAGTGGGGGCTTCTCATTGCAGTGGCTTCTCTTGTGGCAGAGCACAGGCTCTAAGCGCGTGGGCTTCAGCAGTCGGGGCTCGCGGGTTCTAGAGCGCAGGCTCAGTAGTTGTGGTGCACGGGCTTAGTTGCTCCACAGCATGTGGGATCTTGCCGGACCAGGGCTCAAACCCGTGTCCCCTGCATTGGCAGGTGGATTCTTAACCACTGCGCCACCAGGGAAGTCTGGTGTTGCGTTCGTGAGGGCTGGTGGGGCCCTCTTGGGACTGGGCGGATCCTTTGTTCCATCTGCACGGGTGTCCAAGCAGGTCTCAGGACAGCCCTTGGCCTCTGAGCACCCAGGCAGGCACCCACGTTCCTCCAGCTCAGGTTAGCCTTGGCCCCTCCAGCCCCCGTGGCCAATTACTGAGCTGATTGTGTCTTTACTCTTTCAAATGAAATCACTCTCTCCAGGTGGGCGAGAAGTTTACTTGTGAACTTGGTTAGGGTTAGGGGTTAGGGGTTAAGGGTTAGGGGTTAGGGTCAGGGTTAGGGCTAGGGCTAGGGCTAGGGGTTAGGGTTAGGCTTAGGGTTGGGTTAGGGTTAGGGGTTAGGGTTAGGGTTTAGGTTTAGGGTTAGGGATAATGTTGGGTTAGGGTTAGGGTTAAGGTAGGGTTAGGGTTGGGTTAGGGTTAGGGTTTAGGGTTAGGGTGTCCAGCCTTACGTCCCATTCAGCTGTGAGTGTAGATGTGGTCAGTCCAGTTGCCTCACAGCCCCTGATTGAATTTTGTAAGAATTCCTCTCTCTCTCACTGTCTTTCTCTTTTTATATTTAATTTTTATAATGGGGTGTAGCTGATTTGCAATGTTGTGTTTCTTGGTGCTGTACATCCACTTGAGTCACTTAGAGAGAGATATCAATAAATTCTTTTCTAGTTTCTAGTAGTCAGATATATGTTTTTTCTGTGAATAGAGTGTGCTGAGTCCAGTTCCTTGAACAATGAGTATGTCTTGGCGATTACATTATTGGCGTATGGAACGGTATCTGTGCCAATTTCAACCTCCTGGTTTATGCATCAACGCACCACACTTTTCCCCTTAAGCAGCCATAAGTGTGTTTTGTAAATGTGTGATGGTGTTCTGTTTGTAATTCAGTTCACGGTTGGCGATTTTTAGATCCCCTTTATAAGTGATATCTTATGATAAGTTTCTCTTGCTGTCTAACTGATTTCACTCTCAATGACCATACATAAGTCCCCCTGAGTCGCTGCAACTGGCCTCATTTCATTGATTTCAGGGCTGAGTAATATTCCGTTGTGCTTAAGTATCAAATTTTCTTTCACCATTTTTTCCTTCCAAGGACTATGAAGTTGTACCCAAGTCGAGGCTGTTGTAAACATAGCAGCAGTAAACGGGGTGCCTGCGTCCTGGGGATTTTTGGATTTTCCAACATATAGGCCCATGAGTGGAAGCGCCCTATGCTTTGTAGCTCTGTTTTTTAGATGTTTTAGGAAACACAGCACACTTCTCCAGAGTGGCCGTTGGCAATTTACATTCCCCCCTTCAGCGTAACGAGGCTCCCTTTTCTCCTCTCCTTGTCCTGCATCTCTGGTTTTTACCCTTTGTGAGGATGGTCCTTTTTTCTGATTCGAAGTGATACCTCTTTGTAGTGTTGATTTGCATTGCCCGCTTCTTTGGTTGGCCAAAAAGGGCATATGCGTTTTTCCTGAATATATTCTGGAAGTTAAATTTGAGAGACAGCTTTTCTTTTTAATTGATTAATTAATTTATTTATTTTTGGCTGTGTTGGGTCTTCGTTTCTGTGCGAAGGCTTTCTCTAGTTGTGGCAAGCGGGGGCCCCTCTTCATCGCGGTGCGCGGGCCTCTCGCTATCGCGGCCTCTCTTGTTGCGGAGCACAGGCTCCAGACGCGCAGGCTCAGGAGTTGTGGCTCACGGGCCTAGTTGCTCCGCGGCATGTGGGATCTTCCCAGACCAGGGCTCGAACCCGTGTCCCCTGCATTAGCAGGCAGATTCTCAACCACTGCGCCACCAGGGAAGCCCCTTGAATAGTTTTGTATTTAAAGTTTGTCTGTGGGGACTTCCCTGGTGACGCAGTGGTTAAGAGTCCGCCTGCCAATGCAGGGGACACGGGCTCGAGCCCTGGTCCGGGAAGATCCCACATGCCGCAGAGCAACCAAGCCTGCACGGCACAACTACTGAAGCCTGCGCGCCTAGAGCCCGTGCTCACCCACAAGAGAAGCCACCGCAATGAGAAGCCCGTGCACCGCAACGAAGAGTAGCCCCGCTCGACGCAACTAGAGGAAGCCCACATGCAGCAACGAAGACCCAACGCAGCCAAACATAAATTATAAACTAAAATAAAATTTGCCTCTGAATAACTTTGAGTGAATTTGGTATAAGTTGTGAAGTTTGCATCTACATTCACTTCATTCCAAATGGTTTCCAATTAATTGTTCCTTAACTACTTTTAGAAAACTTTTGGGATAGAGACTCCATTTCAGTTTGAATTTCCAGTTGAATGGATTCAGCAGTCCTGTCAGTAGGGCACGCTGCCCCCAGTGACCTGTGAGGGAGGCGCGGCCTGCACTTCCTGCACTGCCCACAGGGTGGCGCCGAGTTCGCCTCTCTGACCCACAGCGCATGCTGGTTCCATGGAACTCGATTGTGAGGGCAGCTGAGAGGAGTTGAGCCGCCTCGGGCGCGGGGGCGGGGGCCTTCGGGTAGGACGCCCGGCTCAGCGTCTCTGCTGAGAGGAGCTCGGTCTCCGTCTCCTTAGGACTCACTTCGGTTTCGGCTTCAGGACAAAGTGGGGCTGCGTCCACGCTGACTAGGGAACTAGGTTTCCTGAGGACCCAGGTGATGCCTGAGGAAAAGGTGAAGAGACGGTGAGGAAAAGTGGGGAGAAGCTTCCTGTGGGCGACTGACCGTTGAGGGGGTCCGTCTTCGTGTGAGCGAGGGAGGGCTTGGCGTGGAAAGCTGGGTGTTTGGTCAGGTTTGTGTGCAGGGTAGCCAGCGTGAGTTATGGGGCGTCCAGTTTTCCCAGCACCATTTATCGTGGGGAGTGTCGTGCTCCTTGGTGTGTCCTTGGTCCCTGTGTCATAAATTCACCGACCCCGTCCGTGTGGGTTGAATTCTGGTCTCTCTGTCCTGTTCCTCTGGTCCCTGTGCCCGTTTTGAGCCAGTTCCACACTGTTTTGGTGACTGTAGCTTCTGAGCAGAGTGTGACGTCAGGGAGGGAGATGCCTCCAGCCCGTTCTCTTTTTTCAGGGTTTCTTTGGCTATTTGGGGTCCTGTGTGGTTCCCCACAGATATTAGGAGGATTTGCTCTATTTTGGGGGAAAATACCATGGAATTTTGGGAGGGATTGCATTCACTGTGTCCACTGCTTTGGGTAGCATGGATATTTTAACAATATTAATTGTTCCATTCCATGAGAACAGGATATCTTTCCATTTATTGGTGTGTCTTGCAATGTCTTCATCAATGTCTTCAAGTTTTCAGTGTGCAGGTCTTTCACCTCCTTGGTTGACTTTATTCCCAGGTATTTTGTTCTTTTGGATGCAGTTGTAAATAGGGTTGCTTTCTTTCTCTTTCTGATGGTTCATTATTAGTGTTTAGAAAGGCAACTGATTTCTGTGTATTGATTTTGCAACTTTACTGAATTGATTTATTAGTTCTCATAGTTTTTTTGTGGAATGAAGTGGAAAATTGGAATTCAAAAATCCCACTGTTTCTACCATATCCAGGTCGTCCACAACACGGAGGACAGCGGCTCCTAATATAACCTTCCCACAGTGCCTCTAAATGACATGTGGACTTTGGGTGAACTGGATCTGGGTAAGGCTTGGCTTCTATATGGAAGTTTGATGTTTTCTCTGCTTTTCTGGCATGCTGTTGACATACATGATGTTTTGAAAAGTAATTGACTTTCCAGTAATTTCAAACATACAACTTTACATACATAAAAACAAGTCTTGTTCCTTGATTAAATATACTCCTAAATATTGATGTTGACATTATTAAAAATGGAATTGTTCTCATAAATTCTTTTTCAGATTATTTTTTTCCCAGCGTATGCATATAAGATAGATTTTCATGAATTGATATTTTGTTCTGTAACTTTGCTTATTAATTAGTTGATTAGCTCAAATAATTTCTTTGCTGATTATAGGTAGTTTTATATATAAGATGATGTGACCTATGTTCTGTGAAGAGACCCGGTTTTCATTTTTCCATTCACCATGGATGCCTTTTCTTTCTTTCCTCAAGATTCTGGGTAGAACTTCCAGTACACTATTGAGTAACGGTGATGAAGGCCAGCTTCCTGGCCCTGTTCCTGATTTCAGGAGTAAATCTTTCAGTCTTTAACGTTGAGCATGATGTTTGCTGTGGCTTTTTGTACTACTCTTTTCCATATTGAACAACTTTCCTTTTATTCCTGCTTTCTTGAGTGTTTGTCATGAAATAACACTGGATTTTCATTGTAGATTTTTTGCATTAATTGATATGATTATGTGTTTTTACTTCACACCACTATTGTGGTTGAATACATTGCTTACGTTTCATATGTTGAGCAACCTGAAATTCCTGGTGTAGAGATACTTGGCTTATGGCATTATCCATTTAAAGTTCTGTTGGTTTCATGTTGCTACTATTGTGTGATAGATTTTTACATTCCTATTTATAAGTTGTACTGGGGTAGTTTTCTTGTTTTTTTCCTTTATTTTTAAAATCTTTTTTAAAATAGTGGTTTTATTTCATTTTAATTATTTATTTACTTTGGCCACATCCCATGGCTTGTGGGATCTTAGTTCCCCAGTCAGGGATGGAACCCGAGCCCTTGGCAGTGAAAGCACAGAGTCCTAACCACTGGGCCACCAGAGTATTCCCCAGTTTTCTTTTTCAAGATGTATTTGTATAATCTGATTAGACTTGGCTTGGTGTAAGTGGTTTGGAGGGTTAGCATTAGGGCTGGGGCTGGTGTGAGGCTTGGGGCTGTGTATGGTTTATGGTTGCTGTTATGGTTTAAGTTTTATGGTTAATGAGTTATTTATGGGTATGGTTAATGACTATATTTTATGGTTTGGTTATGGTTATGGTTTTGCTTATTGGTTAAGGTTTATGGTTTTGGTCTCAGGGTGTTAGGGTTCTGTGTTAGAGTGGGTGTTAGGGTATGGGTTAGAATTGGGGTACAGGTAGGCTACGGGTAGAGCATGGGTTAGGGTAAGGTACAGGTTTAGGGTACGGGTTAGGCTAAGGTTAGGTCAGGGCTTAGGGTCAGGATCAGAGTTTAGGGTTAGGGTCCATGTCAGGATTAGCGTCAAGGTTGAGCGAGGCCATTGTTTTCTGCTCCTCCAGTGCTGGATTCTCATTGATAGATGAATGAAATGTCTGCTCTGGTCACCCACTGTTTCAAATTGAGCTCAGCCTTAGTCAAGGGTTCTTAGGGCCTCAGAGGTCATGCAGGGTTTCCCTCCACCCTCCCTCCTGGGAAGGGTGATGCAGGCCCCACTCTGTCTGGGCAGCCCCAGGTCCAGCATGGCCCTGACATGCAGGATACTAAGTAGACGTGATGTAAGACTTGGTGCCTCAGTCTGCCAGCCCCCAGGTGCTGCCTTTTTTTTTTTTTCTTAATTAATTAATTAATTAATTTTGGGCTGTGTTGGGTCTGCATTGCTGCCCGGAGGCTTTCTCTAGTTGCGGCGAGTGGGGGCTTCTCATTGCAGTGGCTTCTCTTGTGGCAGAGCACAGGCTCTAAGCGCGTGGGCTTCAGCAGTCGGGGCTCGCGGGTTCTAGAGCGCAGGCTCAGTAGTTGTGGTGCACGGGCTTAGTTGCTCCACAGCATGTGGGATCTTGCCGGACCAGGGCTCAAACCCGTGTCCCCTGCATTGGCAGGTGGATTCTTAACCACTGCGCCACCAGGGAAGTCTGGTGTTGCGTTCGTGAGGGCTGGTGGGGCCCTCTTGGGACTGGGCGGATCCTTTGTTCCATCTGCACGGGTGTCCAAGCAGGTCTCAGGACAGCCCTTGGCCTCTGAGCATCCAGGCAGGCACCCACGTTCCTCCAGCTCAGGGTAGCCTTGGCCCCTCCAGCCCCCGTGGCCAATTACTGAGCTGATTGTGTCTTTACTCTTTCAAATTAAATCACTCTCTCCAGGTGGGCGAGAAGTTTACTTGTGAACTTGGTTAGGGTTAGGGGTTAGGGGTTAAGGGTTAGGGGTTAGGGTCAGGGTTAGGGCTAGGGCTAGGGGTTAGGGTTAGGCTTAGGGTTGGGTTAGGGTTAGGGGTTAGGGTTAGGGTTTAGGGTTAGGGTTAGGGTTAGTGTTGGGTTAGGGTTAGGGTTAAGGTAGGGTTAGGGTTGGGTTAGGGTTAGGGTTTAGGGTTAGGGTGTCCAGCCTTACGTCCCATTCAGCTGTGAGTGTAGATGTGGTCAGTCCAGTTGCCTCACAGCCCCTGATTGAATTTTGTAAGAATTCCTCTCTCTCTCTCACTGTCTTTCTCTTTTTATATTTAATTTTTATAATGGGGTGTAGCTGATTTGCAATGTTGTGTTTCTTGGTGCTGTACATCCACTTGAGTCACTTAGAGAGAGATATCAATAAATTCTTTTCTAGTTTCTAGTAGTCAGATATATGTTTTTTCTGTGAATAGAGTGTGCTGAGTCCAGTTCCTTGAACAATGAGTATGTCTTGGCGATTACATTATTGGCGTATGGAACGGTATCTGTGCCAATTTCAACCTCCTGGTTTATGCATCAACGCACCACACTTTTCCCCTTAAGCAGCCATAAGTGTGTTTTGTAAATGTGTGATGGTGTTCTGTTTGTAATTCAGTTCACGGTTGGCGATTTTTAGATCCCCTTTATAAGTGATATCTTATGATAAGTTTCTCTTGCTGTCTAACTGATTTCACTCTCAATGACCATACATAAGTCCCCCTGAGTCGCTGCAACTGGCCTCATTTCATTGATTTCAGGGCTGAGTAATATTCCGTTGTGCTTAAGTATCAAATTTTCTTTCACCATTTTTTCCTTCCAAGGACTATGAAGTTGTACCCAAGTCGAGGCTGTTGTAAACATAGCAGCAGTAAACGGGGTGCCTGCGTCCTGGGGATTTTTGGATTTTCCAACATATAGGCCCATGAGTGGAAGCGCCCTATGCTTTGTAGCTCTGTTTTTTAGATGTTTTAGGAAACACAGCACACTTCTCCAGAGTGGCCGTTCGCAATTTACATTCCCCCCTTCAGCGTAACGAGGCTCCCTTTTCTCCTCTCCTTGTCCTGCATCTCTGGTTTTTACCCTTTGTGAGGATGGTCCTTTTTTCTGATTCGAAGTGATACCTCTTTGTAGTGTTGATTTGCATTGCCCGCTTCTTTGGTTGGCCAAAAAGGGCGTATGCGTTTTTCCTGAATATATTCTGGAAGTTAAATTTGAGAGACAGCTTTTCTTTTTAATTGATTAATTAATTTATTTATTTTTGGCTGTGTTGGGTCTTCGTTTCTGTGCGAAGGCTTTCTCTAGTTGTGGCAAGCGGGGGCCCCTCTTCATCGCGGTGCGCGGGCCTCTCACTATCGCGGCCTCTCTTGTTGCAGAGCACAGGCTCTAGACGCGCAGGCTCAGGAGTTGTGGCTCACGGGCCTAGTTGCTCCGCGGCATGTGGGATCTTCCCAGACCAGGGCTCGAACCCGTGTCCCCTGCATTAGCAGGGAGATTCTCAACCACTGCGCCACCAGGGAAGCCCCTTGAATAGTTTTGTATTTAAAGTTTGTCTGTGGGGACTTCCCTGGTGACGCAGTGGTTAAGAGTCCGCCTGCCAATGCAGGGGACACGGGCTCGAGCCCTGGTCCGGGAAGATCCCACATGCCGCAGAGCAACCAAGCCTGCACGGCACAACTACTGAAGCCTGCGCGCCTAGAGCACGTGCTCGCCCACAAGAGAAGCCACCGCAATGAGAAGCCTGTGCACCGCAACGAAGAGTAGCCCCGCCCGACGCAACTAGAGGAAGCCCACATGCAGCAACGAAGACCCAACGCAGCCAAACATAAATTATATACTAAAATAAAATTTGCCTCTGAATAACTTTGAGTGAATTTGGTATAAGTTGTAAAGTTTGCATCTACATTCACTTCATTCCAAATGGTTTCCAATTAATTGTTCCTTAACTACTTTTAGAAAACTTTTGGGATAGAGACTCCATTTCAGTTTGAATTTCCAGTTGAATGGATTCAGCAGTCCTGTCAGTAGGGCACGCTGCCCCCAGTGACCTGTGAGGGAGGCGCGGCCTGCACTTCCTGCACTGACCACAGGGTGGCGCCGAGTTCGCCTCTCTCACCCACAGCGCATGCTCCTTCCATGGAACTCGATTGTGAGGGCAGCTGAGAGGAGTTGAACCGCCTCAGGCGCGGGGGCGGGGGCGGGGGCCTTCGGGTAGGACGCCCGGCTCAGCGTCTCTGCTGAGAGGAGCTCGGTCTCCGTCTCCTTAGGACTCACTTCGGTTTCGGCTTCAGGACAAAGTGGGGCTGCGTCCACGCTGACTAGGGAACTAGGTTTCCTGAGGACCCAGGTGATGCCTGAGGAAAAGGTGAAGAGACGGTGAGGAAAAGTGGGGAGAAGCTTCCTGTGGGCGACTGACCGTTGAGGGGGTCCGTCTTCGTGTGAGCGAGGGAGGGCTTGGCGTGGAAAGCTGGGTGTTTGGTCAGGTTTGTGTGCAGGGTAGCCAGCGTGAGTTATGGGGCGTCCAGTTTTCCCAGCACCATTCATCGTGGGGAGTGTCGTGCTCCTTGGTGTGTCCTTGGTCCCTGTGTCATAAATTCACCGACCCCGTCCGTGTGGGTTGAATTCTGGTCTCTCTGTCCTGTTCCTCTGGTCCCTGTGCCCGTTTTGAGCCAGTTCCACACTGTTTTGGTGACTGTAGCTTCTCAGCAGAGTGTGACGTCAGGGAGGGAGATGCCTCCAGCCCGTTCTCTTTTTTCAGGGTTTCTTTGGCTATTTGGGGTCCTGTGTGGTTCCCCACAGATATTAGGAGGATTTGCTCTATTTTGGGGGAAAATACCATGGAATTTTGGGAGGGATTGCATTCACTGTGTCCACTGCTTTGGGTAGCATGGATATTTTAACAATATTAATTGTTCCATTCCATGAGAACAGGATATCTTTCCATTTATTGGTGTGTTTTGCAATGTCTTCATCAATGTCTTAAAGTTTTCAGTGTGCAGGTCTTTCACCTCCTTGGTTGACTTTATTCCCAGGTATTTTGTTCTTTTGGATGCAGTTGTAAATAGGGTTGCTTTCTTTCTCTTTCTGATGGTTCATTATTAGTGTTTAGAAAGGCAACTGATTTCTGTGTATTGATTTTGCAACTTTACTGAATTGATTTATTAGTTCTCATAGTTTTTTTGTGGAATGAAGTGGAAAATTGGAATTCAAAAATCCCACTGTTTCTACCATATCCAGGTCGTCCACAACACGGAGGACAGCGGCTCCTAATATAACCTTCCCACAGTGCCTCTAAATGACATGTGGACTTTGGGTGAACTGGATCTGGGTAAGGCTTGGCTTCTATATGGAAGTTTGATGTTTTCTCTGCTTTTCTGGCATGCTGTTGACATACATGATGTTTTGAAAAGTAATTGACTTTCCAGTAATTTCAAACATACAACTTTACATACATAAAAACAAGTCTTGTTCCTTGATTAAATATACTCCTAAATATTGATGTTGACATTATTAAAAATGGAATTGTTCTCATAAATTCTTTTTCAGATTATTTTTTTCCCAGCGTATGCATATAAGATAGATTTTCATGAATTGATATTTTGTTCTGTAACTTTGCTTATTAATTAGTTGATTAGCTCAAATAATTTCTTTGCTGATTATAGGTAGTTTTATATATAAGATGATGTGACCTATGTTCTGTGAAGAGACCCGGTTTTCATTTTTCCATTCACCCATGGATGCCTTTTCTTTCTTTCCTCAAGATTCTGGGTAGAACTTCCAGTACACTATTGAGTAACGGTGATGAAGGCCAGCTTCCTGGCCCTGTTCCTGATTTCAGGAGTAAATCTTTCAGTCTTTAACGTTGAGCATGATGTTTGCTGTGGCTTTTTGTACTACTCTTTTCCATATTGAACAACTTTCCTTTTATTCCTGCTTTCTTGAGTGTTTGTCATGAAATAACACTGGATTTTCATTGTAGATTTTTTGCATTAATTGATATGATTATGTGTTTTTACTTCACACCATTATTGTGGTTGAATACATTGCTTACTTTTCATATGTTGAGCAACCTGAAATTCCTGGTGTAGAGATACTTGGTTTATGGCATTATCCATTTAAAGTTCTGTTGGTTTCATGTTGCTACTATTGTGTGATAGATTTTTACATTCCTATTTATAAGTTGTACTGGGGTAGTTTTCTTGTTTTTTTCCTTTATTTTTAAAATCTTTTTTAAAATAGTGGTTTTCTTTCATTTTAATTATTTATTTACTTTGGCCACATCCCATGACTTGTGGGATCTTAGTTCCCCAGTCAGGGATGGAACCCGAGCCCTTGGCAGTGAAAGCACAGAGTCCTAACCATTGGGCCACCAGAGTATTCCCCAGTTTTCTTTTTCAAGATGTATTTGTATAATCTGATTAGACTTGGCTTGGTGTAAGTGGTTTGGAGGGTTAGCATTAGGGCTGGGGCTGGTGTGAGGCTTGGGGCTGTGTATGGTTTATGGTTGCTGTTATGGTTTAAGTTTTATGGTTAATGAGTTATTTATGGGTATGGTTAATGACTATATTTTATGGTTTGGTTATGGTTATGGTTTTGCTTATTGGTTAAGGTTTATGGTTTTGGTCTCAGGGTGTTAGGGTTCTGTGTTAGAGTGGGTGTTACGGTATGGGTTAGAATTGGGGTACAGGTAGGCTACGGGTAGAGCATGGGTTAGGGTAAGGTACAGGTTTAGGGTACGGGTTAGGCTAAGGTTAGGTCAGGGCTTAGGGTCAGGATCAGAGTTTAGGGTTAGGGTCCATGTCAGGATTAGCGTCAAGGTTGAGCGAGGCCATTGTTTTCTGCTCCTCCAGTGCTGGATTCTCATTGATAGACGAATGAAATGTCTGCTCTGGTCACCCACTGTTTCAAATTGAGCTCAGCCTTAGTCAAGGGTTCTTAGGACCTCAGAGGTCATGCAGGGTTTCCCTCCACCCTCCCTCCTGGGAAGGGTGATGCAGGCCCCACTCTGTCTGGGCAGCCCCAGGTCCAGCATGGCCCTGACATGCAGGATACTAAGTAGACGTGATGTAAGACTTGGTGCCTCAGTCTGCCAGCCCCCAGGTGCTGCCTTTTTTTTTTTCTTAATTAATTAATTAATTAATTTTGGGCTGTGTTGGGTCTGCATGGCTGCCCGGAGGCTTTCTCTAGTTGCGGCGAGTGGGGGCTTCTCATTGCAGTGGCTTCTCTTGTGGCAGAGCACAGGCTCTAAGCGCGTGGGCTTCAGCAGTCGGGGCTCGCGGGTTCTAGAGCGCAGGCTCAGTAGTTGTGGTGCACGGGCTTAGTTGCTCCACAGCATGTGGGATCTTGCCGGACCAGGGCTCAAACCCGTGTCCCCTGCATTGGCAGGTGGATTCTTAACCACTGCGCCACCAGGGAAGTCTGGTGTTGCGTTCGTGAGGGCTGGTGGGGCCCTCTTGGGACTGGGCGGATCCTTTGTTCCATCTGCACGGGTGTCCAAGCAGGTCTCAGGACAGCCCTTGGCCTCTGAGCACCCAGGCAGGCACCCACGTTCCTCCAGCTCAGGGTAGCCTTGGCCCCTCCAGCCCCCGTGGCCAATTACTGAGCTGATTGTGTCTTTACTCTTTCAAATGAAATCACTCTCTCCAGGTGGGCGAGAAGTTTACTTGTGAACTTGGTTAGGGTTAGGGGTTAGGGGTTAAGGGTTAGGGGTTAGGGTCAGGGTTAGGGCTAGGGCTAGGGCTAGGGGTTAGGGTTAGGCTTAGGGTTGGGTTAGGGTTAGGGGTTAGGGTTAGGGTTTAGGGTTAGGGTTAGGGTTAGTGTTGGGTTAGGGTTAGGGTTAAGGTAGGGTTAGGGTTGGGTTAGGGTTAGGGTTTAGGGTTAGGGTGTCCAGCCTTACGTCCCATTCAGCTGTGAGTGTAGATGTGGTCAGTCCAGTTGCCTCACAGCCCCTGATTGAATTTTGTAAGAATTCCTCTCTCTCTCTCACTGTCTTTCTCTTTTTATATTTAATTTTTATAATGGGGTGTAGCTGATTTGCAATGTTGTGTTTCTTGGTGCTGTACATCCACTTGAGTCACTTAGAGAGAGATATCAATAAATTCTTTTCTAGTTTCTAGTAGTCAGATATATGTTTTTTCTGTGAATAGAGTGTGCTGAGTCCAGTTCCTTGAACAATGAGTATGTCTTGGCGATTACATTATTGGCGTATGGAACGGTATCTGTGCCAATTTCAACCTCCTGGTTTATGCATCAACGCACCACACTTTTCCCCTTAAGCAGCCATAAGTGTGTTTTGTAAATGTGTGATGGTGTTCTGTTTGTAATTCAGTTCACGGTTGGCGATTTTTAGATCCCCTTTATAAGTGATATCTTATGATAAGTTTCTCTTGCTGTCTAACTGATTTAACTCTCAATGACCATACATAAGTCCCCCTGAGTCGCTGCAACTGGCCTCATTTCATTGATTTCAGCGCTGAGTAATATTCCGTTGTGCTTAAGTATCAAATTTTCTTTCACCATTTTTTCCTTCCAAGGACTATGAAGTTGTACCCAAGTCGAGGCTGTTGTAAACATAGCAGCAGTAAACGGGGTGCCTGCGTCCTGTGGATTTTTGGATTTTCCAACATATAGGCCCATGAGTGGAAGCGCCCTATGCTTTGTAGCTCTGTTTTTTAGATGTTTTAGGAAACACAGCACACTTCTCCAGAGTGGCCGTTGGCAATTTACATTCCCCCCTTCAGCGTAACGAGGCTCCCTTTTCTCCTCTCCTTGTCCTGCATCTCTGGTTTTTACCCTTTGTGAGGATGGTCCTTTTTTCTGATTCGAAGTGATACCTCTTTGTAGTGTTGATTTGCATTGCCCGCTTCTTTGGTTGGCCAAAAAGGGCGTATGCGTTTTTCCTGAATATATTCTGGAAGTTAAATTTGAGAGACAGCTTTTCTTTTTAATTGATTAATTAATTTATTTATTTTTGGCTGTGTTGGGTCTTCGTTTCTGTGCGAAGGCTTTCTCTAGTTGTGGCAAGCGGGGGCCCCTCTTCATCGCGGTGCGCGGGCCTCTCACTATCGCGGCCTCTCTTGTTGCGGAGCACAGGCTCCAGACGCGCAGGCTCAGGAGTTGTGGCTCACGGGCCTAGTTGCTCCGCGGCATGTGGGATCTTCCCGGACCAGGGCTCGAACCCGTGTCCCCTGCATTAGCAGGCAGATTCTGAACCACTGTGCCACCAGGGAAGCCCCTTGAATAGTTTTGTATTTAAAGTTTGTCTGTGGGGACTTCCCTGGTGACGCAGTGGTTAAGAGTCCGCCTGCCAATGCAGGGGACACGGGCTCGAGCCCTGGTCCGGGAAGATCCCACATGCCGCAGAGCAACCAAGCCTGCACGGCACAACTACTGAAGCCTGCGCGCCTAGAGCCCGTGCTCGCCCACAAGAGAAGCCACCGCAATGAGAAGCCCGTGCACCGCAACGAAGAGTAGCCCCGCTCGACGCAACTAGAGGAAGCCCACATGCAGCAACGAAGACCCAACGCAGCCAAACATAAATTATAAACTAAAATAAAATTTGCCTCTGAATAACTTTGAGTGAATTTGGTATAAGTTGTAAAGTTTGCATCTACATTCACTTCATTCCAAATGGTTTCCAATTAATTGTTCCTTAACTACTTTTAGAAAACTTTTGGGATAGAGACTCCATTTCAGTTTGAATTTCCAGTTGAATGGATTCAGCAGTCCTGTCAGTAGGGCACGCTGCCCCCAGTGACCTGTGAGGGAGGCGCGGCCTGCACTTCCTGCACTGCCCACAGGGTGGCGCCGAGTTCGCCTCTCTGACCCACAGCGCATGCTCGTTCCATGGAACTCGATTGTGAGGGCAGCTGAGAGGAGTTGAGCCGCCTCAGGCGCGGGGGCGGGGTTGGGGCCTTCGGGTAGGACGCCCGGCTCAGCGTCTCTGCTGAGAGGAACTCGGTCTCCGTCTCCTTAGGACTCACTTCGGTTTCGGCTTCAGGACAAAGTGGGGCTGCGTCCACGCTGACTAGGGAACTAGGTTTCCTGAGGACCCAGGTGATGCCTGAGGAAAAGGTGAAGAGACGGTGAGGAAAAGTGGGGAGAAGCTTCCTGTGGGCGACTGACCGTTGAGGGGGTCCGTCTTCGTGTGAGCGAGGGAGGGCTTGGCGTGGAAAGCTGGGTGTTTGGTCAGGTTTGTGTGCAGGGTAGCCAGCGTGAGTTATGGGGCGTCCAGTTTTCCCAGCACCATTTATCGTGGGGAGTGTCGTGCTCCTTGGTGTGTCCTTGGTCCCTGTGTCATAAATTCACCGACCCCGTCCGTGTGGGTTGAATTCTGGTCTCTCTGTCCTGTTCCTCTGGTCCCTGTGCCTGTTTTGAGCCAGTTCCACACTGTTTTGGTGACTGTAGCTTCTGAGCAGGGTGTGACGTCAGGGAGGGAGATGCCTCCAGCCCGTTCTCTTTTTTCAGGGTTTCTTTGGCTATTTGGGGTCCTTTGTGGTTCCCCACAGATATTAGGAGGATTTGCTCTATTTTGGGGGAAAATACCATGGAATTTTGGGAGGGATTGCATTCACTGTGTCCACTGCTTTGGGTAGCATGGATATTTTTAACAATATTAATTGTTCCATTCCATGAGAACAGGATATCTTTCCATTTATTGGTGTGTCTTGCAATGTCTTCATCAATGTCTTAAAGTTTTCAGTGTGCAGGTCTTTCACCTCCTTGGTTGACTTTATTCCCAGGTATTTTGTTCTTTTGGATGCAGTTGTAAATAGGGTTGCTTTCTTTCTCTTTCTGATGGTTCATTATTAGTGTTTAGAAAGGCAACTGATTTCTGTGTATTGATTTTGCAACTTTACTGAATTGATTTATTAGTTCTCATAGTTTTTTTGTGGAATGAAGTGGAAAATTGGAATTCAAAAATCCCACTGTTTCTACCATATCCAGGTCGTCCACAACACGGAGGACAGCGGCTCCTAATATAACCTTCCCACAGTGCCTCTAAATGACATGTGGACTTTGGATGAACTGGATCTGGGTAAGGCTTGGCTTCTATATGGAAGTTTGATGTTTTCTCTGCTTTTCTGGCATGCTGTTGACATACATGATGTTTTGAAAAGTAATTGACTTTCCAGTAATTTCAAACATACAACTTTACATACATAAAAACAAGTCTTGTTCCTTGATTAAATATACTCCTAAATATTGATGTTGACATTATTAAAAATGGAATTGTTCTCATAAATTCTTTTTCAGATTATTTTTTTCCCAGCGTATGCATATAAGATAGATTTTCATGAATTGATATTTTGTTCTGTAACTTTGCTTATTAATTAGTTGATTAGCTCAAATAATTTCTTTGCTGATTATAGGTAGTTTTATATATAAGATGATGTGACCTATGTTCTGTGAAGAGACCCGGTTTTCATTTTTCCATTCACCCATGGATGCCTTTTCTTTCTTTCCTCAAGATTCTGGGTAGAACTTCCAGTACACTATTGAGTAACGGTGATGAAGGCCAGCTTCCTGGCCCTGTTCCTGATTTCAGGAGTAAATCTTTCAGTCTTTAACGTTGAGCATGATGTTTGCTGTGGCTTTTTGTACTACTCTTTTCCATATTGAACAACTTTCCTTTTATTCCTGCTTTCTTGAGTGTTTGTCATGAAATAACACTGGATTTTCATTGTAGATTTTTTGCATTAATTGATATGATTATGTGTTTTTACTTCACACCACTATTGTGGTTGAATACATTGCTTACGTTTCATATGTTGAGCAACCTGAAATTCCTGGTGTAGAGATACTTGGCTTATGGCATTATCCATTTAAAGTTCTGTTGGTTTCATGTTGCTACTATTGTGTGATAGATTTTTACATTCCTATTTATAAGTTGTACTGGGGTAGTTTTCTTGTTTTTTTCCTTTATTTTTAAAATCTTTTTTAAAATAGTGGTTTTATTTCATTTTAATTATTTATTTACTTTGGCCACATCCCATGGCTTGTGGGATCTTAGTTCCCCAGTCAGGGATGGAACCCGAGCCCTTGGCAGTGAAAGCACAGAGTCCTAACCACTGGGCCACCAGAGTATTCCCCAGTTTTCTTTTTCAAGATGTATTTGTATAATCTGATTAGACTTGGCTTGGTGTAAGTGGTTTGGAGGGTTAGCATTAGGGCTGGGGCTGGTGTGAGGGTTGGGGCTGTGTATGGTTTATGGTTGCTGTTATGGTTTAAGTTTTATGGTTAATGAGTTATTTATGGGTATGGTTAATGACTACATTTTATGGTTTGGTTATGGTTATGGTTTTGCTTATTGGTTAAGGTTTATGGTTTTGGTCTCAGGGTGTTAGGGTTCTGTGTTAGAGTGGGTGTTAGGGTATGGGTTAGAATTGGGGTACAGGTAGGCTACGGGTAGAGCATGGGTTAGGGTAAGGTACAGGTTTAGGGTACGGGTTAGGCTAAGGTTAGGTCAGGGCTTAGGGTCAGGATCAGAGTTTAGGGTTAGGGTCCATGTCAGGATTAGCGTCAAGGTTGAGCGAGGCCATTGTTTTCTGCTCCTCCAGTGCTGGATTCTCATTGATAGACGAATGAAATGTCTGCTCTGGTCACCCACTGTTTCAAATTGAGCTCAGCCTTAGTCAAGGGTTCTTAGGACCTCAGAGGTCATGCAGGGTTTCCCTCCACCCTCCCTCCTGGGAAGGGTGATGCAGGCCCCACTCTGTCTGGGCAGCCCCAGGTCCAGCATGGCCCTGACATGCAGGATACTAAGTAGACGTGATGTAAGACTTGGTGCCTCAGTCTGCCAGCCCCCAGGTGCTGCCTTTTTTTTTTTCTTAATTAATTAATTAATTAATTTTGGGCTGTGTTGGGTCTGCATGGCTGCCCGGAGGCTTTCTCTAGTTGCGGCGAGTGGGGGCTTCTCATTGCAGTGGCTTCTCTTGTGGCAGAGCACAGGCTCTAAGCGCGTGGGCTTCAGCAGTTGGGGCTCGCGGGTTCTAGAGCGCAGGCTCAGTAGTTGTGGTGCACGGGCTTAGTTGCTCCACAGCATGTGGGATCTTGCCGGACCAGGGCTCAAACCCGTGTCCCCTGCATTGGCAGGTGGATTCTTAACCACTGCGCCACCAGGGAAGTCTGGTGTTGCGTTCGTGAGGGCTGGTGGGGCCCTCTTGGGACTGGGCGGATCCTTTGTTCCATCTGCACGGGTGTCCAAGCAGGTCTCAGGACAGCCCTTGGCCTCTGAGCATCCAGGCAGGCACCCACGTTCCTCCAGCTCAGGGTAGCCTTGGCCCCTCCAGCCCCCGTGGCCAATTACTGAGCTGATTGTGTCTTTACTCTTTCAAATGAAATCACTCTCTCCAGGTGGGCGAGAAGTTTACTTGTGAACTTGGTTAGGGTTAGGGGTTAGGGGTTAAGGGTTAGGGGTTAGGGTCAGGGTTAGGGCTAGGGCTAGGGCTAGGGGTTAGGGTTAGGCTTAGGGTTGGGTTAGGGTTAGGGGTTAGGGTTAGGGTTTAGGGTTAGGGTTAGGGTTAGTGTTGGGTTAGTGTTAGGGTTAAGGTAGGGTTAGGGTTGGGTTAGGGTTAGGGTTTAGGGTTAGGGTGTCCAGCCTTACGTCCCATTCAGCTGTGAGTGTAGATGTGGTCAGTCCAGTTGCCTCACAGCCCCTGATTGAATTTTGTAAGAATTCCTCTCTCTCTCTCACTGTCTTTCTCTTTTTATATTTAATTTTTATAATGGGGTGTAGCTGATTTGCAATGTTGTGTTTCTTGGTGCTGTACATCCACTTGAGTCACTTAGAGAGAGATATCAATAAATTCTTTTCTAGTTTCTAGTAGTCAGATATATGTTTTTTCTGTGAATAGAGTGTGCTGAGTCCAGTTCCTTGAACAATGAGTATGTCTTGGCGATTACATTATTGGCGTATGGAACGGTATCTGTGCCAATTTCAACCTCCTGGTTTATGCATCAACGCACCACACTTTTCCCCTTAAGCAGCCATAAGTGTGTTTTGTAAATGTGTGATGGTGTTCTGTTTGTAATTCAGTTCACGGTTGGCGATTTTTAGATCCCCTTTATAAGTGATATCTTATGATAAGTTTCTCTTGCTGTCTAACTGATTTCACTCTCAATGACCATACATAAGTCCCCCTGAGTCGCTGCAACTGGCCTCATTTCATTGATTTCAGCGCTGAGTAATATTCCGTTGTGCTTAAGTATCAAATTTTCTTTCACCATTTTTTCCTTCCAAGGACTATGAAGTTGTACCCAAGTCGAGGCTGTTGTAAACATAGCAGCAGTAAACGGGGTGCCTGCGTCCTGTGGATTTTTGGATTTTCCAACATATAGGCCCATGAGTGGAAGCGCCCTATGCTTTGTAGCTCTGTTTTTTAGATGTTTTAGGAAACACAGCACACTTCTCCAGAGTGGCCGTTGGCAATTTACATTCCCCACTTCAGCGTAACGAGGCTCCCTTTTCTCCTCTCCTTGTCCTGCATCTCTGGTTTTTACCCTTTGTGAGGATGGTCCTTTTTTCTGATTCGAAGTGATACCTCTTTGTAGTGTTGATTTGCATTGCCCGCTTCTTTGGTTGGCCAAAAAGGGCGTATGCGTTTTTCCTGAATATATTCTGGAAGTTAAATTTGAGAGACAGCTTTTCTTTTTAATTGATTAATTAATTTATTTATTTTTGGCTGTGTTGGGTCTTCGTTTCTGTGCGAAGGCTTTCTCTAGTTGTGGCAAGCGGGGGCCCCTCTTCATCGCGGTGCGCGGGCCTCTCGCTATCGCGGCCTCTCTTGTTGCGGAGCACAGGCTCCAGACGCGCAGGCTCAGGAGTTGTGGCTCACGGGCCTAGTTGCTCCGCGGCATGTGAGATCTTCCCAGACCAGGGCTCGAACCCGTGTCCCCTGCATTAGCAGGCAGATTCTCAACCACTGCGCCACCAGGGAAGCCCCTTGAATAGTTTTGTATTTAAAGTTTGTCTGTGGGGACTTCCCTGGTGACGCAGTGGTTAAGAGTCCGCCTGCCAATGCAGGGGACACGGGCTCGAGCCCTGGTCCGGGAAGATCCCACATGCCGCAGAGCAACCAAGCCTGCACCGCACAACTACTGAAGCCTGCGCGCCTAGAGCCCGTGCTCGCCCACAAGAGAAGCCACCGCAATGAGAAGCCCGTGCACCGCAACGAAGAGTAGCCCCGCCCGACGCAACTAGAGGAAGCCCACATGCAGCAACGAAGACCCAACGCAGCCAAACATAAATTATAAACTAAAATAAAATTTGCCTCTGAATAACTTTGAGTGAATTTGGTATAAGTTGTAAAGTTTGCATCTACATTCACTTCATTCCAAATGGTTTCCAATTAATTGTTCCTTAACTACTTTTAGAAAACTTTTGGGATAGAGACTCCATTTCAGTTTGAATTTCCAGTTGAATGGATTCAGCAGTCCTGTCAGTAGGGCACGCTGCCCCCAGTGACCTGTGAGGGAGGCGCGGCCTGCACTTCCTGCACTGACCACAGGGTGGCTCCGAGTTCGCCTCTCTCACCCACAGCGCATGCTCCTTCCATGGAACTCGATTGTGAGGGCAGCTGAGAGGAGTTGAACCGCCTCAGGCGCGGGGGCGGGGGCGGGGGCCTTCTGGTAGGACGCCCGGCTCAGCGTCTCTGCTGAGAGGAGCTCGGTCTCCGTCTCCTTAGGACTCACTTCGGTTTCGGCTTCAGGACAAAGTGGGGCTGCGTCCACGCTGACTAGGGAACTAGGTTTCCTGAGGACCCAGGTGATGCCTGAGGAAAAGGTGAAGAGACGGTGAGGAAAAGTGGGGAGAAGCTTCCTGTGGGCGACTGACCGTTGAGGGGGTCCGTCTTCGTGTGAGCGAGGGAGGGCTTGGCGTGGAAAGCTGGGTGTTTGGTCAGGTTTGTGTGCAGGGTAGCCAGCGTGAGTTATGGGGCGTCCAGTTTTCCCAGCACCATTTATCGTGGGGAGTGTCGTGCTCCTTGGTGTGTCCTTGGTCCCTGTGTCATAAATTCACCGACCCCGTCCGTGTGGGTTGAATTCTGGTCTCTCTGTCCTGTTCCTCTGGTCCCTGTGCCCGTTTTGAGCCAGTTCCACACTGTTTTGGTGACTGTAGCTTCTCAGCAGAGTGTGACGTCAGGGAGGGAGATGCCTCCAGCCCGTTCTCTTTTTTCAGGGTTTCTTTGGCTATTTGGGGTCCTTTGTGGTTCCCCACAGATATTAGGAGGATTTGCTCTATTTTGGGGGAAAATACCATGGAATTTTGGGAGGGATTGCATTCACTGTGTCCACTGCTTTGGGTAGCATGGATATTTTAACAATATTAATTGTTCCATTCCATGAGAACAGGATATCTTTCCATTTATTGGTGTGTCTTGCAATGTCTTCATCAATGTCTTAAAGTTTTCAGTGTGCAGGTCTTTCACCTCCTTGGTTGACTTTATTCCCAGGTATTTTGTTCTTTTGGATGCAGTTGTAAATAGGGTTGCTTTCTTTCTCTTTCTGATGGTTCATTATTAGTGTTTAGAAAGGCAACTGATTTCTGTGTATTGATTTTGCAACTTTACTGAATTGATTTATTAGTTCTCATAGTTTTTTTGTGGAATGAAGTGGAAAATTGGAATTCAAAAATCCCACTGTTTCTACCATATCCAGGTCGTCCACAACACGGAGGACAGCGGCTCCTAATATAACCTTCCCACAGTGCCTCTAAATGACATGTGGACTTTGGGTGAACTGGATCTGGGTAAGGCTTGGCTTCTATATGGAAGTTTGATGTTTTCTCTGCTTTTCTGGCATGCTGTTGACATACATGATGTTTTGAAAAGTAATTGACTTTCCAGTAATTTCAAACATACAACTTTACATACATAAAAACAAGTCTTGTTCCTTGATTAAATATACTCCTAAATATTGATGTTGACATTATTAAAAATGGAATTGTTCTCATAAATTCTTTTTCAGATTATTTTTTTCCCAGCGTATGCATATAAGATAGATTTTCATGAATTGATATTTTGTTCTGTAACTTTGCTTATTAATTAGTTGATTAGCTCAAATAATTTCTTTGCTGATTATAGGTAGTTTTATATATAAGATGATGTGACCTATGTTCTGTGAAGAGACCCGGTTTTCATTTTTCCATTCACCCATGGATGCCTTTTCTTTCTTTCCTCAAGATTCTGGGTAGAACTTCCAGTACACTATTGAGTAACGGTGATGAAGGCCAGCTTCCTGGCCCTGTTCCTGATTTCAGGAGTAAATCTTTCAGTCTTTAACGTTGAGCATGATGTTTGCTGTGGCTTTTTGTACTACTCTTTTCCATATTGAACAACTTTCCTTTTATTCCTGCTTTCTTGAGTGTTTGTCATGAAATAACACTGGATTTTCATTGTAGATTTTTTGCATTAATTGATATGATTATGTGTTTTTACTTCACACCATTATTGTGGTTGAATACATTGCTTACTTTTCATATGTTGAGCAACCTGAAATTCCTGGTGTAGAGATACTTGGCTTATGGCATTATCCATTTAAAGTTCTGTTGGTTTCATGTTGCTACTATTGTGTGATAGATTTTTACATTCCTATTTAAAAGTTGTATTGGGATAGTTTTCTTGTTTTTTTCCTTTATTTTTAAAATCTTTTTTAAAATAGTGGTTTTATTTCATTTTAATTATTTATTTACTTTGGCCACATCCCATGGCTTGTGGGATCTTAGTTCCCCAGTCAGGGATGGAACCCGAGCCCTTGGCAGTGAAAGCACAGAGTCCTAACCACTGGGCCACCAGAGTATTCCCCAGTTTTCTTTTTCAAGATGTATTTGTATAATCTGATTAGACTTGGCTTGGTGTAAGTGGTTTGGAGGGTTAGCATTAGGGCTGGGGCTGGTGTGAGGGTTGGGGCTGTGTATGGTTTATGGTTGCTGTTATGGTTTAAGTTTTATGGTTAATGAGTTATTTATGGGTATGGTTAATGACTATATTTTATGGTTTGGTTATGGTTATGGTTTTGCTTATTGGTTAAGGTTTATGGTTTTGGTCTCAGGGTGTTAGGGTTCTGTGTTAGAGTGGGTGTTAGGGTATGGGTTAGAATTGGGGTACAGGTAGGATACGGGTAGAGCATGGGTTAGGGTAAGGTACAGGTTTAGGGTACGGGTTAGGCTAAGGTTAGGTCAGGGCTTAGGGTCAGGATCAGAGTTTAGGGTTAGGGTCCATGTCAGGATTAGCGTCAAGGTTGAGCGAGGCCATTGTTTTCTGCTCCTCCAGTGCTGGATTCTCATTGATAGACGAATGAAATGTCTGCTCTGGTCACCCACTGTTTCAAATTGAGCTCAGCCTTAGTCAAGGGTTCTTAGGACCTCAGAGGTCATGCAGGGTTTCCCTCCACCCTCCCTCCTGGGAAGGGTGATGCAGGCCCCACTCTGTCTGGGCAGCCCCAGGTCCAGCATGGCCCTGACATGCAGGATACTAAGTAGACGTGATGTAAGACTTGGTGCCTCAGTCTGCCAGCCCCCAGGTGCTGCCTTTTTTTTTTTTCTTAATTAATTAATTAATTAATTTTGGGCTGTGTTGGGTCTGCATGGCTGCCCGGAGGCTTTCTCTAGTTGCGGCGAGTGGGGGCTTCTCATTGCAGTGGCTTCTCTTGTGGCAGAGCACAGGCTCTAAGCGCGTGGGCTTCAGCAGTTGGGGCTCGCGGGTTCTAGAGCGCAGGCTCAGTAGTTGTGGTGCACGGGCTTAGTTGCTCCACAGCATGTGGGATCTTGCCGGACCAGGGCTCAAACCCGTGTCCCCTGCATTGGCAGGTGGATTCTTAACCACTGCGCCACCAGGGAAGTCTGGTGTTGCGTTCGTGAGGGCTGGTGGGGCCCTCTTGGGACTGGGCGGATCCTTTGTTCCATCTGCACGGGTGTCCAAGCAGGTCTCAGGACAGCCCTTGGCCTCTGAGCATCCAGGCAGGCACCCACGTTCCTCCAGCTCAGGGTAGCCTTGGCCCCTCCAGCCCCCGTGGCCAATTACTGAGCTGATTGTGTCTTTACTCTTTCAAATTAAATCACTCTCTCCAGGTGGGCGAGAAGTTTACTTGTGAACTTGGTTAGGGTTAGGGGTTAGGGGTTAAGGGTTAGGGGTTAGGGTCAGGGTTAGGGCTAGGGCTAGGGCTAGGGGTTAGGGTTAGGCTTAGGGTTGGGTTAGGGTTAGGGGTTAGGGTTAGGGTTTAGGGTTAGGGTTAGGGTTAGTGTTGGGTTAGGGTTAGGGTTAAGGTAGGGTTAGGGTTGGGTTAGGGTTAGGGTTTAGGGTTAGGGTGTCCAGCCTTACGTCCCATTCAGCTGTGAGTGTAGATGTGGTCAGTCCAGTTGCCTCACAGCCCCTGATTGAATTTTGTAAGAATTCCTCTCTCTCTCTCACTGTCTTTCTCTTTTTATATTTAATTTTTATAATGGGGTGTAGCTGATTTGCAATGTTGTGTTTCTTGGTGCTGTACATCCACTTGAGTCACTTAGAGAGAGATATCAATAAATTCTTTTCTAGTTTCTAGTAGTCAGATATATGTTTTTTCTGTGAATAGAGTGTGCTGAGTCCAGTTCCTTGAACAATGAGTATGTCTTGGCGATTACATTATTGGCGTATGGAACGGTATCTGTGCCAATTTCAACCTCCTGGTTTATGCATCAACGCACCACACTTTTCCCCTTAAGCAGCCATAAGTGTGTTTTGTAAATGTGTGATGGTGTTCTGTTTGTAATTCAGTTCACGGTTGGCGATTTTTAGATCCCCTTTATAAGTGATATCTTATGATAAGTTTCTCTTGCTGTCTAACTGATTTCACTCTCAATGACCATACATAAGTCCCCCTGAGTCGCTGCAACTGGCCTCATTTCATTGATTTCAGCGCTGAGTAATATTCCGTTGTGCTTAAGTATCAAATTTTCTTTCACCATTTTTTCCTTCCAAGGACTATGAAGTTGTACCCAAGTCGAGGCTGTTGTAAACATAGCAGCAGTAAACGGGGTGCCTGCGTCCTGTGGATTTTTGGATTTTCCAACATATAGGCCCATGAGTGGAAGCGCCCTATGCTTTGTAGCTCTGTTTTTTAGATGTTTTAGGAAACACAGCACACTTCTCCAGAGTGGCCGTTGGCAATTTACATTCCCCCCTTCAGCGTAACGAGGCTCCCTTTTCTCCTCTCCTTGTCCTGCATCTCTGGTTTTTACCCTTTGTGAGGATGGTCCTTTTTTCTGATTCGAAGTGATACCTCTTTGTAGTGTTGATTTGCATTGCCCGCTTCTTTGGTTGGCCAAAAAGGGCGTATGCGTTTTTCCTGAATATATTCTGGAAGTTAAATTTGAGAGACAGCTTTTCTTTTTAATTGATTAATTAATTAATTTATTTTTGGCTGTGTTGGGTCTTCGTTTCTGTGCGAAGGCTTTCTCTAGTTGTGGCAAGCGGGGGCCCCTCTTCATCGCGGTGCGCGGGCCTCTCGCTATCGCGGCCTCTCTTGTTGCGGAGCACAGGCTCCAGACGCGCAGGCTCAGGAGTTGTGGCTCATGGGCCTAGTTGCTCCGCGGCATGTGGGATCTTCCCAGACCAGGGCTCGAACCCGTGTCCCCTGCATTAGCAGGCAGATTCTCAACCACTGCGCCACCAGGGAAGCCCCTTGAATAGTTTTGTATTTAAAGTTTGTCTGTGGGGACTTCCCTGGTGACGCAGTGGTTAAGAGTCCGCCTGCCAATGCAGGGGACACGGGCTCGAGCCCTGGTCCGGGAAGATCCCACATGCCGCAGAGCAACCAAGCCTGCACGGCACAACTACTGAAGCCTGCGCGCCTAGAGCCCATGCTCGCCCACAAGAGAAGCCACCGCAATGAGAAGCCCGTGCACCGCAACGAAGAGTAGCCCCGCTCGACGCAACTAGAGGAAGCCCACATGCAGCAACGAAGACCCAACGCAGCCAAACATAAATTATAAACTAAAATAAAATTTGCCTCTGAATAACTTTGAGTGAATTTGGTATAAGTTGTAAAGTTTGCATCTACATTCACTTCATTCCAAATGGTTTCCAATTAATTGTTCCTTAACTACTTTTAGAAAACTTTTGGGATAGAGACTCCATTTCAGTTTGAATTTCCAGTTGAATGGATTCAGCAGTCCTGTCAGTAGGGCACGCTGCCCCCAGTGACCTGTGAGGGAGGCATGGCCTGTACTTCCTGCACTGCCCACAGGGTGGCGCCGAGTTCGCCTCTCTGACCCACAGCGCATGCTGGTTCCATGGAACTCGATTGTGAGGGCAGCTGAGAGGAGTTGAGCCGCCTCAGGCGCGGGGGCGGGGGCGGGGGCCTTCGGGTAGGACGCCCGGCTCAGCGTCTCTGCTGAGAGGAGCTCGGTCTCCGTCTCCTTAGGACTCACTTCGGTTTCGGCTTCAGGACAAAGTGGGGCTGCGTCCACGCTGACTAGGGAACTAGGTTTCCTGAGGACCCAGGTGATGCCTGAGGAAAAGGTGAAGAGACGGTGAGGAAAAGTGGGGAGAAGCTTCCTGTGGGCGACTGACCGTTGAGGGGGTCCGTCTTCGTGTGAGCGAGGGAGGGCTTGGCGTGGAAAGCTGGGTGTTTGGTCAGGTTTGTGTGCAGGGTAGCCAGCGTGAGTTATGGGGCGTCCAGTTTTCCCAGCACCATTTATCGTGGGGAGTGTCGTGCTCCTTGGTGTGTCCTTGGTCCCTGTGTCATAAATTCACCGACCCCGTCCGTGTGGGTTGAATTCTGGTCTCTCTGTCCTGTTCCTCTGGTCCCTGTGCCCGTTTTGAGCCAGTTCCACACTGTTTTGGTGACTGTAGCTTCTGAGCAGAGTGTGACGTCAGGGAGGGAGATGCCTCCAGCCCGTTCTCTTTTTTCAGGGTTTCTTTGGCTATTTGGGGTCCTTTGTGGTTCCCCACAGATATTAGGAGGATTTGCTCTATTTTGGGGGAAAATACCATGGAATTTTGGGAGGGATTGCATTCACTGTGTCCACTGCTTTGGGTAGCATGGATATTTTAACAACATTAATTGTTCCATTCCATGAGAACAGGATATCTTTCCATTTATTGGTGTGTTTTGCAATGTCTTCATCAATGTCTTAAAGTTTTCAGTGTGCAGGTCTTTCACCTCCTTGGTTGACTTTATTCCCAGGTATTTTGTTCTTTTGGATGCAGTTGTAAATAGGGTTGCTTTCTTTCTCTTTCTGATGGTTCATTATTAGTGTTTAGAAAGGCAACTGATTTCTGTGTATTGATTTTGCAACTTTACTGAATTGATTTATTAGTTCTCATAGTTTTTTTGTGGAATGAAGTGGAAAATTGGAATTCAAAAATCCCACTGTTTCTACCATATCCAGGTCGTCCACAACACGGAGGACAGCGGCTCCTAATATAACCTTCCCACAGTGCCTCTAAATGACATGTGGACTTTGGGTGAACTGGATCTGGGTAAGGCTTGGCTTCTATATGGAAGTTTGATGTTTTCTCTGCTTTTCTGGCATGCTGTTGACATACATGATGTTTTGAAAAGTAATTGACTTTCCAGTAATTTCAAACATACAACTTTACATACATAAAAACAAGTCTTGTTCCTTGATTAAATATACTCCTAAATATTGATGTTGACATTATTAAAAATGGAATTGTTCTCATAAATTCTTTTTCAGATTATTTTTTTCCCAGCGTATGCATATAAGATAGATTTTCATGAATTGATATTTTGTTCTGTAACTTTGCTTATTAATTAGTTGATTAGCTCAAATAATTTCTTTGCTGATTATAGGTAGTTTTATATATAAGATGATGTGACCTATGTTCTGTGAAGAGACCCGGTTTTCATTTTTCCATTCACCCATGGATGCCTTTTCTTTCTTTCCTCAAGATTCTGGGTAGAACTTCCAGTACACTATTGAGTAACGGTGATGAAGGCCAGCTTCCTGGCCCTGTTCCTGATTTCAGGAGTAAATCTTTCAGTCTTTAACGTTGAGCATGATGTTTGCTGTGGCTTTTTGTACTACTCTTTTCCATATTGAACAACTTTCCTTTTATTCCTGCTTTCTTGAGTGTTTGTCATGAAATAACACTGGATTTTCATTGTAGATTTTTTGCATTAATTGATATGATTATGTGTTTTTACTTCACACCATTATTGTGGTTGAATACATTGCTTACTTTTCATATGTTGAGCAACCTGAAATTCCTGGTGTAGAGATACTTGGCTTATGGCATTATCCATTTAAAGTTCTGTTGGTTTCATGTTGCTATTATTGTGTGATAGATTTTTACATTCCTATTTATAAGTTGTACTGGGGTAGTTTTCTTGTTTTTTTCCTTTATTTTTAAAATCTTTTTTAAAATAGTGGTTTTATTTCATTTTAATTATTTATTTACTTTGGCCACATCCCATGGCTTGTGGGATCTTAGTTCCCCAGTCAGGGATGGAACCCGAGCCCTTGGCAGTGAAAGCACAGAGTCCTAACCACTGGGCCACCAGAGTATTCCCCAGTTTTCTTTTTCAAGATGTATTTGTATAATCTGATTAGACTTGGCTTGGTGTAAGTGGTTTGGAGGGTTAGCATTAGGGCTGGGGCTGGTGTGAGGGTTGGGGCTGTGTATGGTTTATGGTTGCTGTTATGGTTTAAGTTTTATGGTTAATGAGTTATTTATGGGTATGGTTAATGACTATATTTTATGGTTTGGTTATGGTTATGGTTTTGCTTATTGGTTAAGGTTTATGGTTTTGGTCTCAGGGTGTTAGGGTTCTGTGTTAGAGTGGGTGTTAGGGTATGGGTGAGAATTGGGGTACAGGTAGGATGCGGGTAGAGCATGGGTTAGGGTAAGGTACAGGTTTAGGGTACGGGTTAGGCTAAGGTTAGGTCAGGGCTTAGGGTCAGGATCAGAGTTTAGGGTTAGGGTCCATGTCAGGATTAGCGTCAAGGTTGAGCGAGGCCATTGTTTTCTGCTCCTCCAGTGCTGGATTCTCATTGATAGATGAATGAAATGTCTGCTCTGGTCACCCACTGTTTCAAATTGAGCTCAGCCTTAGTCAAGGGTTCTTAGGGCCTCAGAGGTCATGCAGGGTTTCCCTCCACCCTCCCTCCTGGGAAGGGTGATGCAGGCCCCACTCTGTCTGGGCAGCCCCAGGTCCAGCATGGCCCTGACATGCAGGATACTAACTAGACGTGATGTAAGACTTGGTGCCTCAGTCTGCCAGCCCCCAGGTGCTGCCTTTTTTTTTTTCTTAATTAATTAATTAATTAATTAATTTTGGGCTGTGTTGGGTCTGCATTGCTGCCCGGAGGCTTTCTCTAGTTGCGGCGAGTGGGGCCTTCTCATTGCGGTGGCTTCTCTTGTGGCAGAGCACAGGCTCTAAGCGCGTGGGCTTCAGCAGTTGGGGCTCGCGGGTTCTACAGCGCAGGCTCAGTAGTTGTGGTGCACGGGCTTAGTTGCTCCACAGCATGTGGGATCTTGCCGGACCAGGGCTCAAACCCGTGTCCCCTGCATTGGCAGGTGGATTCTTAACCACTGCGCCACCAGGGAAGTCTGGTGTTGCGTTCGTGAGGGCTGGTGGGGCCCTCTTGGGACTGGGCGGATCCTTTGTTCCATCTGCACGGGTGTCCAAGCAGGTCTCAGGACAGCCCTTGGCCTCTGAGCATCCAGGCAGGCACCCACGTTCCTCCAGCTCAGGGTAGCCTTGGCCCCTCCAGCCCCCGTGGCCAATTACTGAGCTGATTGTGTCTTTACTCTTTCAAATGAAATCACTCTCTCCAGGTGGGCGAGAAGTTTACTTGTGAACTTGGTTAGGGTTAGGGGTTAGGGGTTAAGGGTTAGGGGTTAGGGTCAGGGTTAGGGCTAGGGCTAGGGGTTAGGGTTAGGCTTAGGGTTGGGTTAGGGTTAGGGGTTAGGGTTAGGGTTTAGGTTTAGGGTTAGGGTTAGTGTTGGGTTAGGGTTAGGGTTAAGGTAGGGTTAGGGTTTAGGGTTAGGGTGTCCAGCCTTACGTCCCATTCAGCTGTGAGTGTAGATGTGGTCAGTCCAGTTGCCTCACAGCCCCTGATTGAATTTTGTAAGAATTCCTCTCTCTCTCACTGTCTTTCTCTTTTTATATTTAATTTTTATAATGGGGTGTAGCTGATTTGCAATGTTGTGTTTCTTGGTGCTGTACATCCACTTGAGTCACTTAGAGAGAGATATCAATAAATTCTTTTCTAGTTTCTAGTAGTCAGATATATGTTTTTTCTGTGAATAGAGTGTGCTGAGTCCAGTTCCTTGAACAATGAGTATGTCTTGGCGATTACATTATTGGCGTATGGAACGGTATCTGTGCCAATTTCAACCTCCTGGTTTATGCATCAACGCACCACACTTTTCCCCTTAAGCAGCCATAAGTGTGTTTTGTAAATGTGTGATGGTGTTCTGTTTGTAATTCAGTTCACGGTTGGCGATTTTTAGATCCCCTTTATAAGTGATATCTTATGATAAGTTTCTCTTGCTGTCTAACTGATTTCACTCTCAATGACCATACATAAGTCCCCCTGAGTCGCTGCAACTGGCCTCATTTCATTGATTTCAGCGCTGAGTAATATTCCGTTGTGCTTAAGTATCAAATTTTCTTTCACCATTTTTTCCTTCCAAGGACTATGAAGTTGTACCCAAGTCGAGGCTGTTGTAAACATAGCAGCAGTAAACGGGGTGCCTGCGTCCTGGGGATTTTTGGATTTTCCAACATATAGGCCCATGAGTGGAAGCGCCCTATGCTTTGTAGCTCTGTTTTTTAGATGTTTTAGGAAACACAGCACACTTCTCCAGAGTGGCCGTTGGCAATTTACCTTCCCCCCTTCAGCGTAACGAGGCTCCCTTTTCTCCTCTCCTTGTCCTGCATCTCTGGTTTTTACCCTTTGTGAGGATGGTCCTTTTTTCTGATTCGAAGTGATACCTCTTTGTAGTGTTGATTTGCATTGCCCGCTTCTTTGGTTGGCCAAAAAGGGCGTATGCGTTTTTCCTGAATATATTCTGGAAGTTAAATTTGAGAGACAGCTTTTCTTTTTAATTGATTAATTAATTTATTTATTTTTGGCTGTGTTGGGTCTTCGTTTCTGTGCGAAGGCTTTCTCTAGTTGTGGCAAGCGGGGGCCCCTCTTCATCGCGGTGCGCGGGCCTCTCGCTATCGCGGCCTCTCTTGTTGCGGAGCACAGGCTCCAGACGCGCAGGCTCAGGAGTTGTGGCTCACGGGCCTAGTTGCTCCGCGGCATGTGGGATCTTCCCAGACCAGGGCTCGAACCCGTGTCCCCTGCATTAGCAGGCAGATTCTCAACCACTGCGCCACCAGGGAAGCCCCTTGAATAGTTTTGTATTTAAAGTTTGTCTGTGGGGACTTCCCTGGTGACGCAGTGGTTAAGAGTCCGCCTGCCAATGCAGGGGACACGGGCTCGAGCCCTGGTCCGGGAAGATCCCACATGCCGCAGAGCAACCAAGCCTGCACGGCACAACTACTGAAGCCTGCGCGCCTAGAGCCCGTGCTCGCCCACAAGAGAAGCCACCGCAATGAGAAGCCCGTGCACCGCAACGAAGAGTAGCCCCGCCCGACGCAACTAGAGGAAGCCCACATGCAGCAACGAAGACCCAACGCAGCCAAACATAAATTATAAACTAAAATAAAATTTGCCTCTGAATAACTTTGAGTGAATTTGGTATAAGTTGTAAAGTTTGCATCTACATTCACTTCATTCCAAATGGTTTCCAATTAATTGTTCCTTAACTACTTTTAGAAAACTTTTGGGATAGAGACTCCATTTCAGTTTGAATTTCCAGTTGAATGGATTCAGCAGTCCTGTCAGTAGGGCACGCTGCCCCCAGTGACCTGTGAGGGAGGCGCGGCCTGCACTTCCTGCACTGCCCACAGGGTGGCGCCGAGTTCGCCTCTCTGACCCACAGCGCATGCTGGTTCCATGGAACTCGATTGTGAGGGCAGCTGAGAGGAGTTGAGCCGCCTCGGGCGCGGGGGCGGGGGCGGGGGCGGGGGCCTTCGGGTAGGACGCCCGGCTCAGCGTCTCTGCTGAGAGGAGCTCGGTCTCCGTCTCCTTAGGACTCACTTCGGTTTCGGCTTCAGGACAAAGTGGGGCTGCGTCCACGCTGACTAGGGAACTAGGTTTCCTGAGGACCCAGGTGATGCCTGAGGAAAAGGTGAAGAGACGGTGAGGAAAAGTGGGGAGAAGCTTCCTGTGGGCGACTGACCGTTGAGGGGGTCCGTCTTCGTGTGAGCGAGGGAGGGCTTGGCGTGGAAAGCTGGGTGTTTGGTCAGGTTTGTGTGCAGGGTAGCCAGCGTGAGTTATGGGGCGTCCAGTTTTCCCAGCACCATTTATCGTGGGGAGTGTCGTGCTCCTTGGTGTGTCCTTGGTCCCTGTGTCATAAATTCACCGACCCCGTCCGTGTGGGTTGAATTCTGGTCTCTCTGTCCTGTTCCTCTGGTCCCTGTGCCCGTTTTGAGCCAGTTCCACACTGTTTTGGTGACTGTAGCTTCTCAGCAGAGTGTGACGTCAGGGAGGGAGATGCCTCCAGCCCGTTCTCTTTTTTCAGGGTTTCTTTGGCTATTTGGGGTCCTGTGTGGTTCCCCACAGATATTAGGAGGATTTGCTCTATTTTGGGGGAAAATACCATGGAATTTTGGGAGGGATTGCATTCACTGTGTCCACTGCTTTGGGTAGCATGGATATTTTAACAATATTAATTGTTCCATTCCATGAGAACAGGATATCTTTCCATTTATTGGTGTGTCTTGCAATGTCTTCATCAATGTCTTCAAGTTTTCAGTGTGCAGGTCTTTCACCTCCTTGGTTGACTTTATTCCCAGGTATTTTGTTCTTTTGGATGCAGTTGTAAATAGGGTTGCTTTCTTTCTCTTTCTGATGGTTCATTATTAGTGTTTAGAAAGGCAACTGATTTCTGTGTATTGATTTTGCAACTTTACTGAATTGATTTATTAGTTCTCATAGTTTTTTTGTGGAATGAAGTGGAAAATTGGAATTCAAAAATCCCACTGTTTCTACCATATCCAGGTCGTCCACAACACGGAGGACAGCGGCTCCTAATATAACCTTCCCACAGTGCCTCTAAATGACATGTGGACTTTGGGTGAACTGGATCTGGGTAAGGCTTGGCTTCTATATGGAAGTTTGATGTTTTCTCTGCTTTTCTGGCATGCTGTTGACATACATGATGTTTTGAAAAGTAATTGACTTTCCAGTAATTTCAAACATACAACTTTACATACATAAAAACAAGTCTTGTTCCTTGATTAAATATACTCCTAAATATTGATGTTGACATTATTAAAAATGGAATTGTTCTCATAAATTCTTTTTCAGATTATTTTTTTCCCAGCGTATGCATATAAGATAGATTTTCATGAATTGATATTTTGTTCTGTAACTTTGCTTATTAATTAGTTGATTAGCTCAAATAATTTCTTTGCTGATTATAGGTAGTTTTATATATAAGATGATGTGACCTATGTTCTGTGAAGAGACCCGGTTTTCATTTTTCCATTCACCCATGGATGCCTTTTCTTTCTTTCCTCAAGATTCTGGGTAGAACTTCCAGTACACTATTGAGTAACGGTGATGAAGGCCAGCTTCCTGGCCCTGTTCCTGATTTCAGGAGTAAATCTTTCAGTCTTTAACGTTGAGCATGATGTTTGCTGTGGCTTTTTGTACTACTCTTTTCCATATTGAACAACTTTCCTTTTATTCCTGCTTTCTTGAGTGTTTGTCATGAAATAACACTGGATTTTCATTGTAGATTTTTTGCATTAATTGATATGATTATGTGTTTTTACTTCACACCATTATTGTGGTTGAATACATTGCTTACTTTTCATATGTTGAGCAACCTGAAATTCCTGGTGTAGAGATACTTGGCTTATGGCATTATCCATTTAAAGTTCTGTTGGTTTCATGTTGCTATTATTGTGTGATAGATTTTTACATTCCTATTTATAAGTTGTACTGGGGTAGTTTTCTTGTTTTTTTCCTTTATTTTTAAAATCTTTTTTAAAATAGTGGTTTTATTTCATTTTAATTATTTATTTACTTTGGCCACATCCCATGGCTTGTGGGATCTTAGTTCCCCAGTCAGGGATGGAACCCGAGCCCTTGGCAGTGAAAGCACAGAGTCCTAACCACTGGGCCACCAGAGTATTCCCCAGTTTTCTTTTTCAAGATGTATTTGTATAATCTGATTAGACTTGGCTTGGTGTAAGTGGTTTGGAGGGTTAGCATTAGGGCTGGGGCTGGTGTGAGGCTTGGGGCTGTGTATGGTTTATGGTTGCTGTTATGGTTTAAGTTTTATGGTTAATGAGTTATTTATGGGTATGGTTAATGACTATATTTTAAGGTTTGGTTATGGTTATGGTTTTGCTTATTGGTTAAGGTTTATGGTTTTGGTCTCAGGGTGTTAGGGTTCTGTGTTAGAGTGGGTGTTACGGTATGGGTTAGAATTGGGGTACAGGTAGGCTACGGGTAGAGCATGGGTTAGGGTAAGGTACAGGTTTAGGGTACGGGTTAGGCTAAGGTTAGGTCAGGGCTTAGGGTCAGGATCAGAGTTTAGGGTTAGGGTCCATGTCAGGATTAGCGTCAAGGTTGAGCGAGGCCATTGTTTTCTGCTCCTCCAGTGCTGGATTCTCATTGATAGATGAATGAAATGTCTGCTCTGGTCACCCACTGTTTCAAATTGAGCTCAGCCTTAGTCAAGGGTTCTTAGGGCCTCAGAGGTCATGCAGGGTTTCCCTCCACCCTCCCTCCTGGGAAGGGTGATGCAGGCCCCACTCTGTCTGGGCAGCCCCAGGTCCAGCATGGCCCTGACATGCAGGATACTAAGTAGACGTGATGTAAGACTTGGTGCATCAGTCTGCCAGCCCCCAGGTGCTGGCTTTTTTTTCCCCTTAATTAATTAATTAATTAATTTTGGGCTGTGTTGGGTCTGCATTGCTGCCCGGAGGCTTTCTCTAGTTGCGGCGAGTGGGGGCTTCTCATTGCGGTGGCTTCCCTTGTTGCAGAGCACAGGCTCTAAGCGCGTGGGCTTCAGCAGTTGGGGCTCGCGGGTTCTAGAGCGCAGGCTCAGTAGTTGTGGTGCACGGGCTTAGTTGCTCCACAGCATGTGGGATCTTCCCGGACCAGGGCTCAAACCCGTGTCCCCTGCATTGGCAGGTGGATTCTTAACCACTGCGCCACCAGGGAAGTCTGGTGTTGCGTTCGTGAGGGCTGGTGGGGCCCTCTTGGGACTGGACGGATCCTTTGTTCCATCTGCACGGGTGTCCAAGCAGGTCTCAGAAGAGCCCTTGGCCTCTGAGCGTCCAGGCAGGCACCCACGTTCCTCCAGCTCAGGTTAGCCTTGGCCGCTCCAGCCCCCGTGGCCAATTACTGAGCTGATTGTGTCTTTACTCTTTCAAATGAAATCACTCTCTCCAGGTGGGCGAGAAGTTTACTTGTGAACTTGTTTAGGGTTAGGGGTTAGGGGTTAAGGGTTAGGGGTTAGGGTCAGGGTTAGGGCTAGGGCTAGGGCTAGGGGTTAGGGTTAGGCTTAGGGTTGGGTTAGGGTTAGGGGTTAGGGTTAGGGTTTAGGTTTAGGGTTAGGGTTAGTGTTGGGTTAGGGTTAGGGTTAAGGTAGGGTTAGGGTGTCCAGCCTTACGTCCCATTCAGCTGTGAGTGTAGATGTGGTCAGTCCAGTTGCCTCACAGCCCCTGATTGAATTTTGTAAGAATTCCTCTCTCTCTCACTGTCTTTCTCTTTTTATAATTAATTTTTATAATGGGGTGTAGCTGATTTGCAATGTTGTGTTTCTTGGTGCTGTACATCCACTTGAGTCTCTTACAGAGAGCCATCAATAAATTCTTTTCTAGTTTCTAGTAGTCAGATATATGTTTTTTCTGTGAATAGAGTGTGCTGAGTCCAGTTCCTTGAACAATGAGTATGTCTTGGCGATTACATTATTGGCGTATGGAACGGTATCTGTGCCAATTTCAACCTCCTGGTTTATGCATCAACGCACCACACTTTTCTCCTTAAGCAGCCATAAGTGTGTTTTGTAAATGTGTGATGGTATTCTGTTTGTAATTCAGTTCACGGTTGGCGATTTTTAGATTCCCTTTATAAGTGATATCTTATGATAACTTTCTCTTGCTGTCTAACTTATTTCACTCTCAATGACCATACATAAGTCCCCCTGAGTTGCTGCAACTGGCCTCATTTCATTGATTTCAGGGCTGAGTAATATTCCGTTGTGGTTAAGTATCAAATTTTGTTTCACCATTTTTTCCTTCCAAGGACTATGAAGTTGTACCCAAGTCGAGGCTATTGTAAGCATAGCAGCAGTAAACGGGGTGCCTGCGTCCTGTGGATTTTTGGATTTTCCAACATATAGGCCCATGAGTGGAAGCGCCCTATGCTTTGTAGCTCTGTTTTTTAGATGTTTTAGGAAACACAGCACACTTCTCCAGAGTGGCCGTCGGCAATTTACATTCCCCCCTTCAGCGTAACGAGGCTCCCTTTTCTCCTCTCCTTGTCCTGCATATCTGGTTTTTACCCTTTGTGAGGATGGTCCTTTTTTCTGATTCGAAGTGATACCTCTTTGTAGTGTTGATTTGCATTGCCCGCTTCTTTGGTTGGGCAAAAAGGGCGTATGCGTTTTTCCTGAATATATTCTGGAAGTTAAATTTGAGAGACAGCTTTTCTTTTTAATTGATTAATTAATTAATTTATTTTTGGCTGTGTTGGGTCTTCGTTTCTGTGCGAAGGCTTTCTCTAGTTGTGGCAAGCGGGGGCCCCTCTTCATCGCGGTGCGCGGGCCTCTCACTATCGCGGCCTCTCTTGTTGCGCAGCACAGGCTCCAGATGCGCAGGCTCAGGAGTTGTGGCTCACGGGGCTAGTTGCTCCGCGGCATGTGGGATCTTCCCAGACCAGGGCTCGAACCCGTGTCCCCTGCATTAGCAGGCAGATTCTCAACCACTGCGCCACCAGGGAAGCCCCTTGAATAGTTTTGTATTTAAAGTTTGTCTGTGGGGACTTCCCTGGTGACGCAGTGGTTAAGAGTCTGCCTGCCAATGCAGGGGACACGGGCTCGAGCCCTGGTCCGGGAAGATCCCACATGCCGCAGAGCAACCAAGCCTGCACGGCACAACTACTGAAGCCTGCGGGCCTAGAGCCCGTGCTCGCCCACAAGAGAAGCCACCGCAATGAGAAGCCCGTGCACCGCAACGAAGAGTAGCCCCGCTCGACGCAACTAGAGAAAGCCCACATGCAGCAACGAAGACCAAACGCAGCCAAACATAAATTATAAACTAAAATAAAATTTGCCTCTGAATAACTTTGAGTGAATTTGGTATAAGTTGTAAAGTTTGCATCTACATTCACTTCCTTCCAAATGGTTTCCAATTAATTGTTCCTTAACTACTTTTAGAAAACTTTTGGGATAGAGACTCCATTTTCGTTTGAATTTCCAGTTTAATGGATTCAGCAGTCCTGTCAGTAGGGCACGCTGCCCCCAGTGACCTGTGAGGGAGGCGCGGCCTGCACTTCCTGCACTGACCACAGGGTGGCGCCGAGTTCGCCTCTCTGACCCACAGCGCATGCTCGTTCCATGGAACTCCATTGTGAGGGCAGCTGAGAGGAGTTGAGCCTCCTCAGGCGCGGGGGCGGGGGCGGGGGCGGGGGCCTTCGGGTAGGACGCCCGGCTCAGCGTCTCTGCTGAGAGGAGCTCAGTCTCCGTCTCCTCAGGACTCGCTGGGGTTTCGGCTTCAGGACAAAGTGGCGCTGCCTCCACGCTGACTAGGGAACTAGGTTTCCTGAGGACCCAGGTGATGCCTGAGGAAAAGGTGAAGAGACGGTGAGGAAAAATGGGGAGAAGCTTCCTGTGGGCGACTGACCGTTGAGGGGGTCCGTCTTCGTGTGAGCGAGGGAGGGCTTGGCGTGGAAAGCTGTGTGTTTGGTCAGGTTTGTGTGCAGGGTAGCCAGCGTGAGTTACGGGGCGTCCAGTTTTCCCAGCACCATTTATCGTGGGGAGTGTCGTGCTCCTTGGTGTGTCCTTGGTCCCTGTGTCATAAATTCACCGACCCCGTCCGTGTGGGTTGAATTCTGGTCTCTCTGTCCTGTTCCTCTGGTCCCTGTGCCCGTTTTGAGCCAGTTCCACACTGTTTTGGTGACTGTAGCTTCTCAGCAGAGTGTGACGTCAGGGAGGGAGATGCCTCCAGCCCGTTCTCTTTTTTCAGGGTTTCTTTGGCTATTTGGGGTCCTTTGTGGTTCCCCACAGATATTAGGAGGATTTGCTCTATTTTGGGGGAAAATACCATGGAATTTTGGGAGGGATTGCATTCACTGTGTCCACTGCTTTGGGTAGCATGGATATTTTAACAATATTAATTGTTCCATTCCATGAGAACAGGATATCTTTCCATTTATTGGTGTGTTTTGCAATGTCTTCATCAATGTCTTCAAGTTTTCAGTGTGCAGGTCTTTCACCTCCTTGGTTGACTTTATTCCCAGGTATTTTGTTCTTTTGGATGCAGTTGTAAATAGGGTTGCTTTCTTTCTCTTTCTGATGGTTCATTATTAGTGTTTAGAAAGGCAACTGATTTCTGTGTATTGATTTTGCAACTTTACTGAATTGATTTATTAGTTCTCATAGTGTTTTTGTGGAATGAAGTGGAAAATTGGAATTCAAAAATCCCACTGTTTCTACCATATCCAGGTCGTCCACAACACGGAGGACAGCGGCTCCTAATATAACCTTCCCACAGTGCCTCTAAATGACATGTGGACTTTGGGTGAACTGGATCTGGGTAAGGCTTGGCTTCTATATGGAAGTTTGATGTTTTCTCTGCTTTTCTGGCATGCTGTTGACATACATGATGTTTTGAAAAGTAATTGACTTTCCAGTAATTTCAAACATACAACTTTACATACATAAAAACAAGTCTTGTACCTTGATTAAATATACTCCTAAATATTGATGTTGACATTATTAAAAATGGAATTGTTCTCATAAATTCTTTTTCAGATTATTTTTTGCCAGCGTATGCATATAAGATAGATTTTCATGAATTGATATTTTGTTCTGTAACTTTGCTTATTAATGAGTTGATTAGCTCAAATAATTTCTTTGCTGATTATAGGTAGTTTTATATATAAGATGATGTGACCTATGTTCTGTGAAGAGACCCGGTTTTCATTTTTCCATTCACCCATGGATGCCTTTTCTTTCTTTCCTCAAGATTCTGGGTAGAACTTCCAGTACACTACTGAGTAACGGTGATGAAGGTCAGCTTCCTGGCCCTGTTCCTGATTTCAGGAGTAAATCTTTCAGTCTTTAACGTTGAGCATGATGTTTGCTGTGGCTTTTTGTACTACTCTTTTCCATATTGAACAACTTTCCTTTTACTCCTGCTTTCTTGAGTGTTTTTCATGAAATAACACTGGATTTTCATTGTAGATTTTTTGCATTAATTGATATGATTATGTGTTTTTACTTCACACCATTATTGTGGTTGAATACATTGCTTACTTTTCATACGTTGAGCAACCTGAAATTCCTGGTGTAGAGATCCTTGCTTATGGCATTATCCATTTAAAGTTCTGTTGGTTTCATGTTGCTATTATTGTGTGATAGATTTTTACATTCCTATTTATAAGTTGTACTGGGGTAGTTTTCTTGTTTTTTTCCTTTATTTTTAAAATCTTTTTTAAAATAGTGGTTTTATTTCATTTTAATTATTTATTTATTTTGGCCACGTCCCATGGCTTGTGGGATTTAGTTCCCCAGTCAGGGATCGAACCCGAGCCCTTGGCAGTGAAAGCACAGAGTCCTAACCACTGGGCCACCAGAGAATTCCCCAGTTTTCTTTTTCAAGATGTAGTTGTATAATCTGATTAGACTTGGCTTGGTGTAAGTGGTTTGGAGGGTTAGCATTAGGGCTGGGGCTGGTGTGAGGGTTGGGGCTGTGTATGGTTTATGGTTGCTGTTATGGTTTAAGTTTTATGGTTAATGAGTTATTTATGGGTATGGTTAATGAATATATTTTATGGTTTGGTTATGGTTGTGGTTTTGCTTATTGGTTAAGGTTTATGGTTTTGGTCTCAGGGTGTTAGGGTTCTGTGTTAGAGTGGGTGTTAGGGTATGGGTTAGAATTGGGGTACAGGTAGGCTACGGGTAGAGCATGGGTTAGGGTAAGGTACAGGTTTAGGGTATGGGTTAGGCTAAGGTTAGGTCAGGGCTTAGGGTCAGGATCAGAGTTTAGGGTTAGGGTCCATGTCAGGATTAGCGTCAAGCTTGAGCGAGGCCATTGTTTTCTGCTCCTCCAGTGCTGGATTCTCATTGATAGATGAATGAAATGTCTGCTCTGGTCACCCACTGTTTCAAATTGAGCTCAGCCTTAGTCAAGGGTTCTTAGGGCCTCAGAGGTCATGCAGGGTTTCCCTCCACCCTCCCTCCTGGGAAGGGTGATGCAGGCCCCACTCTGTCTGGGCAGCCCCAGGTCCAGCATGGCCCTGACATGCAGGATACTAAGTAGACGTGATGTAAGACTTGGTGCATCAGTCTGCCAGCCCCCAGGTGCTGGCTTTTTTTTCCCCTTAATTAATTAATTAATTAATTTTGGGCTGTGTTGGGTCTGCATTGCTGCCCGGAGGCTTTCTCTAGTTGCGGCGAGTGGAGGCTTCTCATTGCGGTGGCTTCCCTTGTTGCAGAGCACAGGCTCTAAGCGCGTGGGCTTCAGCAGTTGGGGCTCGCGGGTTCTAGAGCGCAGGCTCAGTAGTTGTGGTGCACGGGCTTAGTTGCTCCACAGCATGTGGGATCTTCCCGGACCAGGGCTCAAACCCGTGTCCCCTGCATTGGCAGGTGGATTCTTAACCACTGCGCCACCAGGGAAGTCTGGTGTTGCGTTCGTGAGGGCTGGTGGGGCCCTCTTGGGACTGGACGGATCCTTTGTTCCATCTGCACGGGTGTCCAAGCAGGTCTCAGAAGAGCCCTTGGCCTCTGAGCGTCCAGGCAGGCACCCACGTTCCTCCAGCTCAGGTTAGCCTTGGCCGCTCCAGCCCCCGTGGCCAATTACTGAGCTGATTGTGTCTTTACTCTTTAAAATGAAATCACTCTCTCCAGGTGGGCGAGAAGTTTACTTGTGAACTTGTTTAGGGTTAGGGGTTAGGGGTTAAGGGTTAGGGGTTAGGGTCAGGGTTAGGGCTAGGGCTAGGGCTAGGGGTTAGGGTTAGGCTTAGGGTTGGGTTAGGGTTAGGGGTTAGGGTTAGGGTTTAGGTTTAGGGTTAGGGTTAGTGTTGGGTTAGGGTTAGGGTTAAGGTAGGGTTAGGGTGTCCAGCCTTACGTCCCATTCAGCTGTGAGTGTAGATGTGGTCAGTCCAGTTGCCTCACAGCCCCTGATTGAATTTTGTAAGAATTCCTCTCTCTCTCACTGTCTTTCTCTTTTTATAATTAATTTTTATAATGGGGTGTAGCTGATTTGCAATGTTGTGTTTCTTGGTGCTGTACATCCACTTGAGTCACTTACAGAGAGCCATCAATAAATTCTTTTCTAGTTTCTAGTAGTCAGATATATGTTTTTTCTGTGAATAGAGTGTGCTGAGTCCAGTTCCTTGAACAATGAGTATGTCTTGGCGATTACATTATTGGCGTATGGAACGGTATCTGTGCCAATTTCAACCTCCTGGTTTATGCATCAACGCACCACACTTTTCCCCTTAAGCAGCCATAAGTGTGTTTTGTAAATGTGTGATGGTGTTCTGTTTGTAATTCAGTTCACGGTTGGCGATTTTTAGATTCCCTTTATAAGTGATATCTTATGATAACTTTCTCTTGCTGTCTAACTTATTTCACTCTCAATGACCATACATAAGTCCCCCTGAGTTGCTGCAACTGGCCTCATTTCATTGATTTCAGGGCTGAGTAATATTCCGTTGTGGTTAAGTATCAAATTTTGTTTCACCATTTTTTCCTTCCAAGGACTATGAAGTTGTACCCAAGTCGAGGCTATTGTAAGCATAGCAGCAGTAAACGGGGTGCCTGCGTCCTGTGGATTTTTGGATTTTCCAACATATAGGCCCATGAGTGGAAGCGCCCTATGCTTTGTAGCTCTGTTTTTTAGATGTTTTAGGAAACACAGCACACTTCTCCAGAGTGGCCGTCGGCAATTTACATTCCCCCCTTCAGCGTAACGAGGCTCCCTTTTCTCCTCTCCTTGTCCTGCATATCTGGTTTTTACCCTTTGTGAGGATGGTCCTTTTTTCTGATTCGAAGTGATACCTCTTTGTAGTGTTGATTTGCATTGCCCGCTTCTTTGGTTGGGCAAAAAGGGCGTATGCGTTTTTCCTGAATATATTCTGGAAGTTAAATTTGAGAGACAGCTTTTCTTTTTAATTGATTAATTAATTAATTTATTTTTGGCTGTGTTGGGTCTTCGTTTCTGTGCGAAGGCTTTCTCTAGTTGTGGCAAGCGGGGGCCCCTCTTCATCGCGGTGCGCGGGCCTCTCACTATCGCGGCCTCTCTTGTTGCACAGCACAAGCTCCAGATGCGCAGGCTCAGGAGTTGTGGCTCACGGGGCTAGTTGCTCGGCGGCATGTGGGATCTTCCCAGACCAGGGCTCGAACCCGTGTCCCCTGCATTAGCAGGCAGGTTCTCAACCACTGCGCCACCAGGGAAGCCCCTCGAATAGTTTTGTATTTAAAGTTTGTCTGTGGGGACTTCCCTGGTGACGCAGTGGTTAAGAGTCTGCCTGCCAATGCAGGGGACACGGGCTCGAGCCCTGGTCCGGGAAGATCCCACATGCCGCAGAGCAACCAAGCCTGCACGGCACAACTACTGAAGCCTGCACGCCTAGAGCCCGTGCTCGCCCACAAGAGAAGCCACCGCAATGAGAAGCCCGTGCACCGCAACGAAGAGTAGCCCCGCTCGACGCAACTAGAGAAAGCCCACATGCAGCAACGAAGACCAAACACAGCCAAACATAAATTATAAACTAAAATAAAATTTGCCTCTGAATAACTTTGAGTGAATTTGGTATAAGTTGTAAAGTTTGCATCTACATTCACTTCCTTCCAAATGGTTTCCAATTAATTGTTCCTTAACTACTTTTAGAAAACTTTTGGGATAGAGACTCCATTTTCGTTTGAATTTCCAGTTTAATGGATTCAGCAGTCCTGTCAGTAGGGCACGCTGCCCCCAGTGACCTGTGAGGGAGGCGCGGCCTGCACTTCCTGCACTGCCCACAGGGTGGCGCCGAGTTCGCCTCTCTGACCCACAGCGCATGCTCGTTCCATGGAACTCCATTGTGAGGGCAGCTGAGAGGAGTTGAGCCTCCTCAGGCGCGGGGGCGGGGGCGGGGGCGGGGGCCTTCGGGTAGGACGCCCGGCTCAGCGTCTCTGCTGAGAGGAGCTCAGTCTCCGTCTCCTCAGGACTCGCTGGGGTTTCGGCTTCAGGACAAAGTGGGGCTGCCTCCACGCTGACTAGGGAACTAGGTTTCCTGAGGACCCAGGTGATGCCTGAGGAAAAGGTGAAGAGACGGTGAGGAAAAATGGGGAGAAGCTTCCTGTGGGCGACTGACCGTTGAGGGGGTCCGTCTTCGTGTGAGCGAGGGAGGGCTTGGCGTGGAAAGCTGTGTGTTTGGTCAGGTTTGTGTGCAGGGTAGCCAGCGTGAGTTACGGGGCGTCCAGTTTTCCCAGCACCATTTATCGTGGGGAGTGTCGTGCTCCTTGGTGTGTCCTTGGTCCCTGTGTCATAAATTCACCGACCCCGTCCGTGTGGGTTGAATTCTGGTCTCTCTGTCCTGTTCCTCTGGTCCCTGTGCCCGTTTTGAGCCAGTTCCACACTGTTTTGGTGACTGTAGCTTCTCAGCAGAGTGTGACGTCAGGGAGGGAGATGCCTCCAGCCCGTTCTCTTTTTTCAGGGTTTCTTTGGCTATTTGGGGTCCTTTGTGGTTCCCCACAGATATTAGGAGGATTTGCTCTATTTTGGGGGAAAATACCATGGAATTTTGGGAGGGATTGCATTCACTGTGTCCACTGCTTTGGGTAGCATGGATATTTTAACAATATTAATTGTTCCATTCCATGAGAACAGGATATCTTTCCATTTATTGGTGTGTTTTGCAATGTCTTCATCAATGTCTTCAAGTTTTCAGTGTGCAGGTCTTTCACCTCCTTGGTTGACTTTATTCCCAGGTATTTTGTTCTTTTGGATGCAGTTGTAAATAGGGTTGCTTTCTTTCTCTTTCTGATGGTTCATTATTAGTGTTTAGAAAGGCAACTGATTTCTGTGTATTGATTTTGCAACTTTACTGAATTGATTTATTAGTTCTCATAGTGTTTTTGTGGAATGAAGTGGAAAATTGGAATTCAAAAATCCCACTGTTTCTACCATATCCAGGTCGTCCACAACACGGAGGACAGCGGCTCCTAATATAACCTTCCCACAGTGCCTCTAAATGACATGTGGACTTTGGGTGAACTGGATCTGGGTAAGGCTTGGCTTCTATGTGGAAGTTTGATGTTTTCTCTGCTTTTCTGGCATGCTGTTGACATACATGATGTTTTGAAAAGTAATTGACTTTCCAGTAATTTCAAACATACAACTTTACATACATAAAAACAAGTCTTGTACCTTGATTAAATATACTCCTAAATATTGATGTTGACATTATTAAAAATGGAATTGTTCTCATAAATTCTTTTGCAGATTATTTTTTGCCAGCGTACGCATATAAGATAGATTTTCATGAATTGATATTTTGTTCTGTAACTTTGCTTATTAATGAGTTGATTAGCTCAAATAATTTCTTTGCTGATTATAGGTAGTTTTATATATAAGATGATGTGACCTATGTTCTGTGAAGAGACCCGGTTTTAATTTTTCCATTCACCCATGGATGCCTTTTATTTCTTTCCTCAAGATTCTGGGTAGAACTTCCAGTACACTACTGAGTAACGGTGATGAAGGTCAGCTTCCTGGCCCTGTTCCTGATTTCAGGAGTAAATCTTTCAGTCTTTAACGTTGAGCATGATGTTTGCTGTGGCTTTTTGTACTACTCTTTTCCATATTGAACAACTTTCCTTTTACTCCTGCTTTCTTGAGTGTTTTTCATGAAATAACACTGGATTTTCATTGTAGATTTTTTGCATTAATTGATATGATTATGTGTTTTTACTTCACACCATTATTGTGGTTGAATACATTGCTTACTTTTCATACGTTGAGCAACCTGAAATTCCTGGTGTAGAGATACTTGCTTATGGCATTATCCATTTAAAGTTCTGTTGGTTTCATGTTGCTATTATTGTGTGATAGATTTTTACATTCCTATTTATAAGTTGTACTGGGGTAGTTTTCTTGTTTTTTTCCTTTATTTTTAAAATCTTTTTTAAAATAGTGGTTTTATTTCATTTTAATTATTTATTTATTTTGGCCACGTCCCATGGCTTGTGGGATTTAGTTCCCCAGTCAGGGATCGAACCCGAGCCCTTGGCAGTGAAAGCACAGAGTCCTAACCACTGGGCCACCAGAGAATTCCCCAGTTTTCTTTTTCAAGATGTAGTTGTATAATCTGATTAGACTTGGCTTGGTGTAAGTGGTTTGGAGGGTTAGCATTAGGGCTGGGGCTGGTGTGAGGGTTGGGGCTGTGTATGGTTTATGGTTGCTGTTATGGTTTAAGTTTTATGGTTAATGAGTTATTTATGGGTATGGTTAATGAATATATTTTATGGTTTGGTTATGGTTGTGGTTTTGCTTATTGGTTAAGGTTTATGGTTTTGGTCTCAGGGTGTTAGGGTTCTGTGTTAGAGTGGGTGTTAGGGTATGGGTTAGAATTGGGGTACAGGTAGGCTACGGGTAGAGCATGGGTTAGGGTAAGGTACAGGTTTAGGGTATGGGTTAGGCTAAGGTTAGGTCAGGGCTTAGGGTCAGGATCAGAGTTTAGGGTTAGGGTCCATGTCAGGATTAGCGTCAAGCTTGAGCGAGGCCATTGTTTTCTGCTCCTCCAGTGCTGGATTCTCATTGATAGATGAATGAAATGTCTGCTCTGGTCACCCACTGTTTCAAATTGAGCTCAGCCTTAGTCAAGGGTTCTTAGGGCCTCAGAGGTCATGCAGGGTTTCCCTCCACCCTCCCTCCTGGGAAGGGTGATGCAGGCCCCACTCTGTCTGGGCAGCCCCAGGTCCAGCATGGCCCTGACATGCAGGATACTAAGTAGACGTGATGTAAGACTTGGTGCATCAGTCTGCCAGCCCCCAGGTGCTGGCTTTTTTTTCCCCTTAATTAATTAATTAATTAATTTTGGGCTGTGTTGGGTCTGCATTGCTGCCCAGAGGCTTTCTCTAGTTGCGGCGAGTGGAGGCTTCTCATTGCGGTGGCTTCCCTTGTTGCAGAGCACAGGCTCTAAGTGCGTGGGCTTCAGCAGTTGGGGCTCGCGGGTTCTAGAGCGCAGGCTCAGTAGTTGTGGTGCACGGGCTTAGTTGCTCCACAGCATGTGGGATCTTCCCGGACCAGGGCTCAAACCCGTGTCCCCTGCATTGGCAGGTGGATTCTTAACCACTGCGCCACCAGGGAAGTCTGGTGTTGCGTTCGTGAGGGCTGGTGGGGCCCTCTTGGGACTGGACGGATCCTTTGTTCCATCTGCACGGGTGTCCAAGCAGGTCTCAGAAGAGCCCTTGGCCTCTGAGCGTCCAGGCAGGCACCCACGTTCCTCCAGCTCAGGTTAGCCTTGGCCGCTCCAGCCCCCGTGGCCAATTACTGAGCTGATTGTGTCTTTACTCTTTAAAATGAAATCACTCTCTCCAGGTGGGCGAGAAGTTTACTTGTGAACTTGTTTAGGGTTAGGGGTTAGGGGTTAAGGGTTAGGGGTTAGGGTCAGGGTTAGGGCTAGGGCTAGGGCTAGGGGTTAGGGTTAGGCTTAGGGTTGGGTTAGGGTTAGGGGTTAGGGTTAGGGTTTAGGTTTAGGGTTAGGGTTAGTGTTGGGTTAGGGTTAGGGTTAAGGTAGGGTTAGGGTGTCCAGCCTTACGTCCCATTCAGCTGTGAGTGTAGATGTGGTCAGTCCAGTTGCCTCACAGCCCCTGATTGAATTTTGTAAGAATTCCTCTCTCTCTCACTGTCTTTCTCTTTTTATAATTAATTTTTATAATGGGGTGTAGCTGATTTGCAATGTTGTGTTTCTTGGTGCTGTACATCCACTTGAGTCACTTACAGAGAGCCATCAATAAATTCTTTTCTAGTTTCTAGTAGTCAGATATATGTTTTTTCTGTGAATAGAGTGTGCTGAGTCCAGTTCCTTGAACAATGAGTATGTCTTGGCGATTACATTATTGGCGTATGGAACGGTATCTGTGCCAATTTCAACCTCCTGGTTTATGCATCAACGCACCACACTTTTCCCCTTAAGCAGCCATAAGTGTGTTTTGTAAATGTGTGATGGTGTTCTGTTTGTAATTCAGTTCACGGTTGGCGATTTTTAGATTCCCTTTATAAGTGATATCTTATGATAACTTTCTCTTGCTGTCTAACTTATTTCACTCTCAATGACCATACATAAGTCCCCCTGAGTTGCTGCAACTGGCCTCATTTCATTGATTTCAGGGCTGAGTAATATTCCGTTGTGGTTAAGTATCAAATTTTGTTTCACCATTTTTTCCTTCCAAGGACTATGAAGTTGTACCCAAGTCGAGGCTATTGTAAGCATAGCAGCAGTAAACGGGGTGCCTGCGTCCTGTGGATTTTTGGATTTTCCAACATATAGGCCCATGAGTGGAAGCGCCCTATGCTTTGTAGCTCTGTTTTTTAGATGTTTTAGGAAACACAGCACACTTCTCCAGAGTGGCCGTCGGCAATTTACATTCCCCCCTTCAGCGTAACGAGGCTCCCTTTTCTCCTCTCCTTGTCCTGCATATCTGGTTTTTACCCTTTGTGAGGATGGTCCTTTTTTCTGATTCGAAGTGATACCTCTTTGTAGTGTTGATTTGCATTGCCCGCTTCTTTGGTTGGGCAAAAAGGGCGTATGCGTTTTTCCTGAATATATTCTGGAAGTTAAATTTGAGAGACAGCTTTTCTTTTTAATTGATTAATTAATTAATTTATTTTTGGCTGTGTTGGGTCTTCGTTTCTGTGCGAAGGCTTTCTCTAGTTGTGGCAAGCGGGGGCCCCTCTTCATCGCGGTGCGCGGGCCTCTCACTATCGCGGCCTCTCTTGTTGCGCAGCACAAGCTCCAGATGTGCAGGCTCAGGAGTTGTGGCTCACGGGGCTAGTTGCTCGGCGGCATGTGGGATCTTCCCAGACCAGGGCTCGAACCCGTGTCCCCTGCATTAGCAGGCAGGTTCTCAACCACTGCGCCACCAGGGAAGCCCCTTGAATAGTTTTGTATTTAAAGTTTGTCTGTGGGGACTTCCCTGGTGACGCAGTGGTTAAGAGTCTGCCTGCCAATGCAGGGGACACGGGCTCGAGCCCTGGTCCGGGAAGATCCCACATGCCGCAGAGCAACCAAGCCTGCACGGCACAACTACTGAAGCCTGCACGCCTAGAGCCCGTGCTCGCCCACAAGAGAAGCCACCGCAATGAGAAGCCCGTGCACCGCAACGAAGAGTAGCCCCGCTCGACGCAACTAGAGAAAGCCCACATGCAGCAACGAAGACCAAACGCAGCCAAACATAAATTATAAACTAAAATAAAATTTGCCTCTGAATAACTTTGAGTGAATTTGGTATAAGTTGTAAAGTTTGCATCTACATTCACTTCCTTCCAAATGGTTTCCAATTAATTGTTCCTTAACTACTTTTAGAAAACTTTTGGGATAGAGACTCCATTTTCGTTTGAATTTCCAGTTTAATGGATTCAGCAGTCCTGTCAGTAGGGCACGCTGCCCCCAGTGACCTGTGAGGGAGGCGCGGCCTGCACTTCCTGCACTGACCACAGGGTGGCGCCGAGTTCGCCTCTCTGACCCACAGCGCATGCTCGTTCCATGGAACTCCATTGTGAGGGCAGCTGAGAGGAGTTGAGCCTCCTCAGGCGCGGGGGCGGGGGCGGGGGCGGGGGCCTTCGGGTAGGACGCCCGGCTCAGCGTCTCTGCTGAGAGGAGCTCAGTCTCCGTCTCCTCAGGACTCGCTGGGGTTTCGGCTTCAGGACAAAGTGGGGCTGCCTCCACGCTGACTAGGGAACTAGGTTTCCTGAGGACCCAGGTGATGCCTGAGGAAAAGGTGAAGAGACGGTGAGGAAAAATGGGGAGAAGCTTCCTGTGGGCGACTGACCGTTGAGGGGGTCCGTCTTCGTGTGAGCGAGGGAGGGCTTGGCGTGGAAAGCTGTGTGTTTGGTCAGGTTTGTGTGCAGGGTAGCCAGCGTGAGTTACGGGGCGTCCAGTTTTCCCAGCACCATTTATCGTGGGGAGTGTCGTGCTCCTTGGTGTGTCCTTGGTCCCTGTGTCATAAATTCACCGACCCCGTCCGTGTGGGTTGAATTCTGGTCTCTCTGTCCTGTTCCTCTGGTCCCTGTGCCCGTTTTGAGCCAGTTCCACACTGTTTTGGTGACTGTAGCTTCTCAGCAGAGTGTGACGTCAGGGAGGGAGATGCCTCCAGCCCGTTCTCTTTTTTCAGGGTTTCTTTGGCTATTTGGGGTCCTTTGTGGTTCCCCACAGATATTAGGAGGATTTGCTCTATTTTGGGGGAAAATACCATGGAATTTTGGGAGGGATTGCATTCACTGTGTCCACTGCTTTGGGTAGCATGGATATTTTAACAATATTAATTGTTCCATTCCATGAGAACAGGATATCTTTCCATTTATTGGTGTGTTTTGCAATGTCTTCATCAATGTCTTCAAGTTTTCAGTGTGCAGGTCTTTCACCTCCTTGGTTGACTTTATTCCCAGGTATTTTGTTCTTTTGGATGCAGTTGTAAATAGGGTTGCTTTCTTTCTCTTTCTGATGGTTCATTATTAGTGTTTAGAAAGGCAACTGATTTCTGTGTATTGATTTTGCAACTTTACTGAATTGATTTATTAGTTCTCATAGTGTTTTTGTGGAATGAAGTGGAAAATTGGAATTCAAAAATCCCACTGTTTCTACCATATCCAGGTCGTCCACAACACGGAGGACAGCGGCTCCTAATATAACCTTCCCACAGTGCCTCTAAATGACATGTGGACTTTGGGTGAACTGGATCTGGGTAAGGCTTGGCTTCTATATGGAAGTTTGATGTTTTCTCTGCTTTTCTGGCATGCTGTTGACATACATGATGTTTTGAAAAGTAATTGACTTTCCAGTAATTTCAAACATACAACTTTACATACATAAAAACAAGTCTTGTACCTTGATTAAATATACTCCTAAATATTGATGTTGACATTATTAAAAATGGAATTGTTCTCATAAATTCTTTTTCAGATTATTTTTTGCCAGCGTATGCATATAAGATAGATTTTCATGAATTGATATTTTGTTCTGTAACTTTGCTTATTAATGAGTTGATTAGCTCAAATAATTTCTTTGCTGATTATAGGTAGTTTTATATATAAGATGATGTGACCTATGTTCTGTGAAGAGACCCGGTTTTAATTTTTCCATTCACCCATGGATGCCTTTTATTTCTTTCCTCAAGATTCTGGGTAGAACTTCCAGTACACTACTGAGTAACGGTGATGAAGGTCAGCTTCCTGGCCCTGTTCCTGATTTCAGGAGTAAATCTTTCAGTCTTTAACGTTGAGCATGATGTTTGCTGTGGCTTTTTGTACTACTCTTTTCCATATTGAACAACTTTCCTTTTACTCCTGCTTTCTTGAGTGTTTTTCATGAAATAACACTGGATTTTCATTGTAGATTTTTTGCATTAATTGATATGATTATGTGTTTTTACTTCACACCATTATTGTGGTTGAATACATTGCTTACTTTTCATACGTTGAGCAACCTGAAATTCCTGGTGTAGAGATACTTGCTTATGGCATTATCCATTTAAAGTTCTGTTGGTTTCATGTTGCTATTATTGTGTGATAGATTTTTACATTCCTATTTATAAGTTGTACTGGGGTAGTTTTCTTGTTTTTTTCCTTTATTTTTAAAATCTTTTTTAAAATAGTGGTTTTATTTCATTTTAATTATTTATTTATTTTGGCCACGTCCCATGGCTTGTGGGATTTAGTTCCCCAGTCAGGGATCGAACCCGAGCCCTTGGCAGTGAAAGCACAGAGTCCTAACCACTGGGCCACCAGAGAATTCCCCAGTTTTCTTTTTCAAGATGTAGTTGTATAATCTGATTAGACTTGGCTTGGTGTAAGTGGTTTGGAGGGTTAGCATTAGGGCTGGGGCTGGTGTGAGGGTTGGGGCTGTGTATGGTTTATGGTTGCTGTTATGGTTTAAGTTTTATGGTTAATGAGTTATTTATGGGTATGGTTAATGAATATATTTTATGGTTTGGTTATGGTTGTGGTTTTGCTTATTGGTTAAGGTTTATGGTTTTGGTCTCAGGGTGTTAGGGTTCTGTGTTAGAGTGGGTGTTAGGGTATGGGTTAGAATTGGGGTACAGGTAGGCTACGGGTAGAGCATGGGTTAGGGTAAGGTACAGGTTTAGGGTATGGGTTAGGCTAAGGTTAGGTCAGGGCTTAGGGTCAGGATCAGAGTTTAGGGTTAGGGTCCATGTCAGGATTAGCGTCAAGCTTGAGCGAGGCCATTGTTTTCTGCTCCTCCAGTGCTGGATTCTCATTGATAGATGAATGAAATGTCTGCTCTGGTCACCCACTGTTTCAAATTGAGCTCAGCCTTAGTCAAGGGTTCTTAGGGCCTCAGAGGTCATGCAGGGTTTCCCTCCACCCTCCCTCCTGGGAAGGGTGATGCAGGCCCCACTCTGTCTGGGCAGCCCCAGGTCCAGCATGGCCCTGACATGCAGGATACTAAGTAGACGTGATGTAAGACTTGGTGCATCAGTCTGCCAGCCCCCAGGTGCTGGCTTTTTTTTCCCCTTAATTAATTAATTAATTAATTTTGGGCTGTGTTGGGTCTGCATTGCTGCCCGGAGGCTTTCTCTAGTTGCGGCGAGTGGAGGCTTCTCATTGCGGTGGCTTCCCTTGTTGCAGAGCACAGGCTCTAAGCGCGTGGGCTTCAGCAGTTGGGGCTCGCGGGTTCTAGAGCGCAGGCTCAGTAGTTGTGGTGCACGGGCTTAGTTGCTCCACAGCATGTGGGATCTTCCCGGACCAGGGCTCAAACCCGTGTCCCCTGCATTGGCAGGTGGATTCTTAACCACTGCGCCACCAGGGAAGTCTGGTGTTGCGTTCGTGAGGGCTGGTGGGGCCCTCTTGGGACTGGACGGATCCTTTGTTCCATCTGCACGGGTGTCCAAGCAGGTCTCAGAAGAGCCCTTGGCCTCTGAGCGTCCAGGCAGGCACCCACGTTCCTCCAGCTCAGGTTAGCCTTGGCCGCTCCAGCCCCCGTGGCCAATTACTGAGCTGATTGTGTCTTTACTCTTTAAAATGAAATCACTCTCTCCAGGTGGGCGAGAAGTTTACTTGTGAACTTGTTTAGGGTTAGGGGTTAGGGGTTAAGGGTTAGGGGTTAGGGTCAGGGTTAGGGCTAGGGCTAGGGCTAGGGGTTAGGGTTAGGCTTAGGGTTGGGTTAGGGTTAGGGGTTAGGGTTAGGGTTTAGGTTTAGGGTTAGGGTTAGTGTTGGGTTAGGGTTAGGGTTAAGGTAGGGTTAGGGTGTCCAGCCTTACGTCCCATTCAGCTGTGAGTGTAGATGTGGTCAGTCCAGTTGCCTCACAGCCCCTGATTGAATTTTGTAAGAATTCCTCTCTCTCTCACTGTCTTTCTCTTTTTATAATTAATTTTTATAATGGGGTGTAGCTGATTTGCAATGTTGTGTTTCTTGGTGCTGTACATCCACTTGAGTCACTTACAGAGAGCCATCAATAAATTCTTTTCTAGTTTCTAGTAGTCAGATATATGTTTTTTCTGTGAATAGAGTGTGCTGAGTCCAGTTCCTTGAACAATGAGTATGTCTTGGCGATTACATTATTGGCGTATGGAACGGTATCTGTGCCAATTTCAACCTCCTGGTTTATGCATCAACGCACCACACTTTTCCCCTTAAGCAGCCATAAGTGTGTTTTGTAAATGTGTGATGGTGTTCTGTTTGTAATTCAGTTCACGGTTGGCGATTTTTAGATTCCCTTTATAAGTGATATCTTATGATAACTTTCTCTTGCTGTCTAACTTATTTCACTCTCAATGACCATACATAAGTCCCCCTGAGTTGCTGCAACTGGCCTCATTTCATTGATTTCAGGGCTGAGTAATATTCCGTTGTGGTTAAGTATCAAATTTTGTTTCACCATTTTTTCCTTCCAAGGACTATGAAGTTGTACCCAAGTCGAGGCTATTGTAAGCATAGCAGCAGTAAACGGGGTGCCTGCGTCCTGTGGATTTTTGGATTTTCCAACATATAGGCCCATGAGTGGAAGCGCCCTATGCTTTGTAGCTCTGTTTTTTAGATGTTTTAGGAAACACAGCACACTTCTCCAGAGTGGCCGTCGGCAATTTACATTCCCCCCTTCAGCGTAACGAGGCTCCCTTTTCTCCTCTCCTTGTCCTGCATATCTGGTTTTTACCCTTTGTGAGGATGGTCCTTTTTTCTGATTCGAAGTGATACCTCTTTGTAGTGTTGATTTGCATTGCCCGCTTCTTTGGTTGGGCAAAAAGGGCGTATGCGTTTTTCCTGAATATATTCTGGAAGTTAAATTTGAGAGACAGCTTTTCTTTTTAATTGATTAATTAATTAATTTATTTTTGGCTGTGTTGGGTCTTCGTTTCTGTGCGAAGGCTTTCTCTAGTTGTGGCAAGCGGGGGCCCCTCTTCATCGCGGTGCGCGGGCCTCTCACTATCGCGGCCTCTCTTGTTGCGCAGCACAGGCTCCAGATGCGCAGGCTCAGGAGTTGTGGCTCACGGGGCTAGTTGCTCCGCGGCATGTGGGATCTTCCCAGACCAGGGCTCGAACCCGTGTCCCCTGCATTAGCAGGCAGGTTCTCAACCACTGCGCCACCAGGGAAGCCCCTTGAATAGTTTTGTATTTAAAGTTTGTCTGTGGGGACTTCCCTGGTGACGCAGTGGTTAAGAGTCTGCCTGCCAATGCAGGGGACACGGGCTCGAGCCCTGGTCCGGGAAGATCCCACATGCCGCAGAGCAACCAAGCCTGCACGGCACAACTACTGAAGCCTGCGGGCCTAGAGCCCGTGCTCGCCCACAAGAGAAGCCACCGCAATGAGAAGCCCGTGCACCGCAACGAAGAGTAGCCCCGCTCGACGCAACTAGAGAAAGCCCACATGCAGCAACGAAGACCAAACGCAGCCAAACATAAATTATAAACTAAAATAAAATTTGCCTCTGAATAACTTTGAGTGAATTTGGTATAAGTTGTAAAGTTTGCATCTACATTCACTTCCTTCCAAATGGTTTCCAATTAATTGTTCCTTAACTACTTTTAGAAAACTTTTGGGATAGAGACTCCATTTTCGTTTGAATTTCCAGTTTAATGGATTCAGCAGTCCTGTCAGTAGGGCACGCTGCCCCCAGTGACCTGTGAGGGAGGCGCGGCCTGCACTTCCTGCACTGACCACAGGGTGGCGCCGAGTTCGCCTCTCTGACCCACAGCGCATGCTCGTTCCATGGAACTCCATTGTGAGGGCAGCTGAGAGGAGTTGAGCCTCCCCAGGCGCGGGGGCGGGGGCGGGGGCGGGGGCCTTCGGGTAGGACGCCCGGCTCAGCGTCTCTGCTGAGAGGAGCTCAGTCTCCGTCTCCTCAGGACTCGCTGGGGTTTCGGCTTCAGGACAAAGTGGGGCTGCCTCCACGCTGACTAGGGAACTAGGTTTCCTGAGGACCCAGGTGATGCCTGAGGAAAAGGTGAAGAGACGGTGAGGAAAAATGGGGAGAAGCTTCCTGTGGGCGACTGACCGTTGAGGGGGTCCGTCTTCGTGTGAGCGAGGGAGGGCTTGGCGTGGAAAGCTGTGTGTTTGGTCAGGTTTGTGTGCAGGGTAGCCAGCGTGAGTTACGGGGCGTCCAGTTTTCCCAGCACCATTTATCGTGGGGAGTGTCGTGCTCCTTGGTGTGTCCTTGGTCCCTGTGTCATAAATTCACCGACCCCGTCCGTGTGGGTTGAATTCTGGTCTCTCTGTCCTGTTCCTCTGGTCCCTGTGCCCGTTTTGAGCCAGTTCCACACTGTTTTGGTGACTGTAGCTTCTCAGCAGAGTGTGACGTCAGGGAGGGAGATGCCTCCAGCCCGTTCTCTTTTTTCAGGGTTTCTTTGGCTATTTGGGGTCCTTTGTGGTTCCCCACAGATATTAGGAGGATTTGCTCTATTTTGGGGGAAAATACCATGGAATTTTGGGAGGGATTGCATTCACTGTGTCCACTGCTTTGGGTAGCATGGATATTTTAACAATATTAATTGTTCCATTCCATGAGAACAGGATATCTTTCCATTTATTGGTGTGTTTTGCAATGTCTTCATCAATGTCTTCAAGTTTTCAGTGTGCAGGTCTTTCACCTCCTTGGTTGACTTTATTCCCAGGTATTTTGTTCTTTTGGATGCAGTTGTAAATAGGGTTGCTTTCTTTCTCTTTCTGATGGTTCATTATTAGTGTTTAGAAAGGCAACTGATTTCTGTGTATTGATTTTGCAACTTTACTGAATTGATTTATTAGTTCTCATAGTGTTTTTGTGGAATGAAGTGGAAAATTGGAATTCAAAAATCCCACTGTTTCTACCATATCCAGGTCGTCCACAACACGGAGGACAGCGGCTCCTAATATAACCTTCCCACAGTGCCTCTAAATGACATGTGGACTTTGGGTGAACTGGATCTGGGTAAGGCTTGGCTTCTATATGGAAGTTTGATGTTTTCTCTGCTTTTCTGGCATGCTGTTGACATACATGATGTTTTGAAAAGTAATTGACTTTCCAGTAATTTCAAACATACAACTTTACATACATAAAAACAAGTCTTGTACCTTGATTAAATATACTCCTAAATATTGATGTTGACATTATTAAAAATGGAATTGTTCTCATAAATTCTTTTTCAGATTATTTTTTGCCAGCGTATGCATATAAGATAGATTTTCATGAATTGATATTTTGTTCTGTAACTTTGCTTATTAATGAGTTGATTAGCTCAAATAATTTCTTTGCTGATTATAGGTAGTTTTATATATAAGATGATGTGACCTATGTTCTGTGAAGAGACCCGGTTTTAATTTTTCCATTCACCCATGGATGCCTTTTATTTCTTTCCTCAAGATTCTGGGTAGAACTTCCAGTACACTACTGAGTAACGGTGATGAAGGTCAGCTTCCTGGCCCTGTTCCTGATTTCAGGAGTAAATCTTTCAGTCTTTAACGTTGAGCATGATGTTTGCTGTGGCTTTTTGTACTACTCTTTTCCATATTGAACAACTTTCCTTTTACTCCTGCTTTCTTGAGTGTTTTTCATGAAATAACACTGGATTTTCATTGTAGATTTTTTGCATTAATTGATATGATTATGTGTTTTTACTTCACACCATTATTGTGGTTGAATACATTGCTTACTTTTCATACGTTGAGCAACCTGAAATTCCTGGTGTAGAGATACTTGCTTATGGCATTATCCATTTAAAGTTCTGTTGGTTTCATGTTGCTATTATTGTGTGATAGATTTTTACATTCCTATTTATAAGTTGTACTGGGGTAGTTTTCTTGTTTTTTTCCTTTATTTTTAAAATCTTTTTTAAAATAGTGGTTTTATTTCATTTTAATTATTTATTTATTTTGGCCACGTCCCATGGCTTGTGGGATTTAGTTCCCCAGTCAGGGATCGAACCCGAGCCCTTGGCAGTGAAAGCACAGAGTCCTAACCACTGGGCCACCAGAGAATTCCCCAGTTTTCTTTTTCAAGATGTAGTTGTATAATCTGATTAGACTTGGCTTGGTGTAAGTGGTTTGGAGGGTTAGCATTAGGGCTGGGGCTGGTGTGAGGGTTGGGGCTGTGTATGGTTTATGGTTGCTGTTATGGTTTAAGTTTTATGGTTAATGAGTTATTTATGGGTATGGTTAATGAATATATTTTATGGTTTGGTTATGGTTGTGGTTTTGCTTATTGGTTAAGGTTTATGGTTTTGGTCTCAGGGTGTTAGGGTTCTGTGTTAGAGTGGGTGTTAGGGTATGGGTTAGAATTGGGGTACAGGTAGGCTACGGGTAGAGCATGGGTTAGGGTAAGGTACAGGTTTAGGGTATGGGTTAGGCTAAGGTTAGGTCAGGGCTTAGGGTCAGGATCAGAGTTTAGGGTTAGGGTCCATGTCAGGATTAGCGTCAAGCTTGAGCGAGGCCATTGTTTTCTGCTCCTCCAGTGCTGGATTCTCATTGATAGATGAATGAAATGTCTGCTCTGGTCACCCACTGTTTCAAATTGAGCTCAGCCTTAGTCAAGGGTTCTTAGGGCCTCAGAGGTCATGCAGGGTTTCCCTCCACCCTCCCTCCTGGGAAGGGTGATGCAGGCCCCACTCTGTCTGGGCAGCCCCAGGTCCAGCATGGCCCTGACATGCAGGATACTAAGTAGACGTGATGTAAGACTTGGTGCATCAGTCTGCCAGCCCCCAGGTGCTGGCTTTTTTTTCCCCTTAATTAATTAATTAATTAATTTTGGGCTGTGTTGGGTCTGCATTGCTGCCCGGAGGCTTTCTCTAGTTGCGGCGAGTGGAGGCTTCTCATTGCGGTGGCTTCCCTTGTTGCAGAGCACAGGCTCTAAGCGCGTGGGCTTCAGCAGTTGGGGCTCGCGGGTTCTAGAGCGCAGGCTCAGTAGTTGTGGTGCACGGGCTTAGTTGCTCCACAGCATGTGGGATCTTCCCGGACCAGGGCTCAAACCCGTGTCCCCTGCATTGGCAGGTGGATTCTTAACCACTGCGCCACCAGGGAAGTCTGGTGTTGCGTTCGTGAGGGCTGGTGGGGCCCTCTTGGGACTGGACGGATCCTTTGTTCCATCTGCACGGGTGTCCAAGCAGGTCTCAGAAGAGCCCTTGGCCTCTGAGCGTCCAGGCAGGCACCCACGTTCCTCCAGCTCAGGTTAGCCTTGGCCGCTCCAGCCCCCGTGGCCAATTACTGAGCTGATTGTGTCTTTACTCTTTAAAATGAAATCACTCTCTCCAGGTGGGCGAGAAGTTTACTTGTGAACTTGTTTAGGGTTAGGGGTTAGGGGTTAAGGGTTAGGGGTTAGGGTCAGGGTTAGGGCTAGGGCTAGGGCTAGGGGTTAGGGTTAGGCTTAGGGTTGGGTTAGGGTTAGGGGTTAGGGTTAGGGTTTAGGTTTAGGGTTAGGGTTAGTGTTGGGTTAGGGTTAGGGTTAAGGTAGGGTTAGGGTGTCCAGCCTTACGTCCCATTCAGCTGTGAGTGTAGATGTGGTCAGTCCAGTTGCCTCACAGCCCCTGATTGAATTTTGTAAGAATTCCTCTCTCTCTCACTGTCTTTCTCTTTTTATAATTAATTTTTATAATGGGGTGTAGCTGATTTGCAATGTTGTGTTTCTTGGTGCTGTACATCCACTTGAGTCACTTACAGAGAGCCATCAATAAATTCTTTTCTAGTTTCTAGTAGTCAGATATATGTTTTTTCTGTGAATAGAGTGTGCTGAGTCCAGTTCCTTGAACAATGAGTATGTCTTGGCGATTACATTATTGGCGTATGGAACGGTATCTGTGCCAATTTCAACCTCCTGGTTTATGCATCAACGCACCACACTTTTCCCCTTAAGCAGCCATAAGTGTGTTTTGTAAATGTGTGATGGTGTTCTGTTTGTAATTCAGTTCACGGTTGGCGATTTTTAGATTCCCTTTATAAGTGATATCTTATGATAACTTTCTCTTGCTGTCTAACTTATTTCACTCTCAATGACCATACATAAGTCCCCCTGAGTTGCTGCAACTGGCCTCATTTCATTGATTTCAGGGCTGAGTAATATTCCGTTGTGGTTAAGTATCAAATTTTGTTTCACCATTTTTTCCTTCCAAGGACTATGAAGTTGTACCCAAGTCGAGGCTATTGTAAGCATAGCAGCAGTAAACGGGGTGCCTGCGTCCTGTGGATTTTTGGATTTTCCAACATATAGGCCCATGAGTGGAAGCGCCCTATGCTTTGTAGCTCTGTTTTTTAGATGTTTTAGGAAACACAGCACACTTCTCCAGAGTGGCCGTCGGCAATTTACATTCCCCCCTTCAGCGTAACGAGGCTCCCTTTTCTCCTCTCCTTGTCCTGCATATCTGGTTTTTACCCTTTGTGAGGATGGTCCTTTTTTCTGATTCGAAGTGATACCTCTTTGTAGTGTTGATTTGCATTGCCCGCTTCTTTGGTTGGGCAAAAAGGGCGTATGCGTTTTTCCTGAATATATTCTGGAAGTTAAATTTGAGAGACAGCTTTTCTTTTTAATTGATTAATTAATTAATTTATTTTTGGCTGTGTTGGGTCTTCGTTTCTGTGCGAAGGCTTTCTCTAGTTGTGGCAAGCGGGGGCCCCTCTTCATCGCGGTGCGCGGGCCTCTCACTATCGCGGCCTCTCTTGTTGCGCAGCACAGGCTCCAGATGCGCAGGCTCAGGAGTTGTGGCTCACGGGGCTAGTTGCTCCGCGGCATGTGGGATCTTCCCAGACCAGGGCTCGAACCCGTGTCCCCTGCATTAGCAGGCAGGTTCTCAACCACTGCGCCACCAGGGAAGCCCCTTGAATAGTTTTGTATTTAAAGTTTGTCTGTGGGGACTTCCCTGGTGACGCAGTGGTTAAGAGTCTGCCTGCCAATGCAGGGGACACGGGCTCGAGCCCTGGTCCGGGAAGATCCCACATGCCGCAGAGCAACCAAGCCTGCACGGCACAACTACTGAAGCCTGCGGGCCTAGAGCCCGTGCTCGCCCACAAGAGAAGCCACCGCAATGAGAAGCCCGTGCACCGCAACGAAGAGTAGCCCCGCTCGACGCAACTAGAGAAAGCCCACATGCAGCAACGAAGACCAAACGCAGCCAAACATAAATTATAAACTAAAATAAAATTTGCCTCTGAATAACTTTGAGTGAATTTGGTATAAGTTGTAAAGTTTGCATCTACATTCACTTCCTTCCAAATGGTTTCCAATTAATTGTTCCTTAACTACTTTTAGAAAACTTTTGGGATAGAGACTCCATTTTCGTTTGAATTTCCAGTTTAATGGATTCAGCAGTCCTGTCAGTAGGGCACGCTGCCCCCAGTGACCTGTGAGGGAGGCGCGGCCTGCACTTCCTGCACTGACCACAGGGTGGCGCCGAGTTCGCCTCTCTGACCCACAGCGCATGCTCGTTCCATGGAACTCCATTGTGAGGGCAGCTGAGAGGAGTTGAGCCTCCCCAGGCGCGGGGGCGGGGGCGGGGGCGGGGGCCTTCGGGTAGGACGCCCGGCTCAGCGTCTCTGCTGAGAGGAGCTCAGTCTCCGTCTCCTCAGGACTCGCTGGGGTTTCGGCTTCAGGACAAAGTGGGGCTGCCTCCACGCTGACTAGGGAACTAGGTTTCCTGAGGACCCAGGTGATGCCTGAGGAAAAGGTGAAGAGACGGTGAGGAAAAATGGGGAGAAGCTTCCTGTGGGCGACTGACCGTTGAGGGGGTCCGTCTTCGTGTGAGCGAGGGAGGGCTTGGCGTGGAAAGCTGTGTGTTTGGTCAGGTTTGTGTGCAGGGTAGCCAGCGTGAGTTACGGGGCGTCCAGTTTTCCCAGCACCATTTATCGTGGGGAGTGTCGTGCTCCTTGGTGTGTCCTTGGTCCCTGTGTCATAAATTCACCGACCCCGTCCGTGTGGGTTGAATTCTGGTCTCTCTGTCCTGTTCCTCTGGTCCCTGTGCCCGTTTTGAGCCAGTTCCACACTGTTTTGGTGACTGTAGCTTCTCAGCAGAGTGTGACGTCAGGGAGGGAGATGCCTCCAGCCCGTTCTCTTTTTTCAGGGTTTCTTTGGCTATTTGGGGTCCTTTGTGGTTCCCCACAGATATTAGGAGGATTTGCTCTATTTTGGGGGAAAATACCATGGAATTTTGGGAGGGATTGCATTCACTGTGTCCACTGCTTTGGGTAGCATGGATATTTTAACAATATTAATTGTTCCATTCCATGAGAACAGGATATCTTTCCATTTATTGGTGTGTTTTGCAATGTCTTCATCAATGTCTTCAAGTTTTCAGTGTGCAGGTCTTTCACCTCCTTGGTTGACTTTATTCCCAGGTATTTTGTTCTTTTGGATGCAGTTGTAAATAGGGTTGCTTTCTTTCTCTTTCTGATGGTTCATTATTAGTGTTTAGAAAGGCAACTGATTTCTGTGTATTGATTTTGCAACTTTACTGAATTGATTTATTAGTTCTCATAGTGTTTTTGTGGAATGAAGTGGAAAATTGGAATTCAAAAATCCCACTGTTTCTACCATATCCAGGTCGTCCACAACACGGAGGACAGCGGCTCCTAATATAACCTTCCCACAGTGCCTCTAAATGACATGTGGACTTTGGGTGAACTGGATCTGGGTAAGGCTTGGCTTCTATGTGGAAGTTTGATGTTTTCTCTGCTTTTCTGGCATGCTGTTGACATACATGATGTTTTGAAAAGTAATTGACTTTCCAGTAATTTCAAACATACAACTTTACATACATAAAAACAAGTCTTGTACCTTGATTAAATATACTCCTAAATATTGATGTTGACATTATTAAAAATGGAATTGTTCTCATAAATTCTTTTTCAGATTATTTTTTGCCAGCGTATGCATATAAGATAGATTTTCATGAATTGATATTTTGTTCTGTAACTTTGCTTATTAATGAGTTGATTAGCTCAAATAATTTCTTTGCTGATTATAGGTAGTTTTATATATAAGATGATGTGACCTATGTTCTGTGAAGAGACCCGGTTTTAATTTTTCCATTCACCCATGGATGCCTTTTATTTCTTTCCTCAAGATTCTGGGTAGAACTTCCAGTACACTACTGAGTAACGGTGATGAAGGTCAGCTTCCTGGCCCTGTTCCTGATTTCAGGAGTAAATCTTTCAGTCTTTAACGTTGAGCATGATGTTTGCTGTGGCTTTTTGTACTACTCTTTTCCATATTGAACAACTTTCCTTTTACTCCTGCTTTCTTGAGTGTTTTTCATGAAATAACACTGGATTTTCATTGTAGATTTTTTGCATTAATTGATATGATTATGTGTTTTTACTTCACACCATTATTGTGGTTGAATACATTGCTTACTTTTCATATGTTGAGCAACCTGAAATTCCTGGTGTAGAGATACTTGCTTATGGCATTATCCATTTAAAGTTCTGTTGGTTTCATGTTGCTATTATTGTGTGATAGATTTTTACATTCCTATTTATAAGTTGTACTGGGGTAGTTTTCTTGTTTTTTTCCTTTATTTTTAAAATCTTTTTTAAAATAGTGGTTTTATTTCATTTTAATTATTTATTTATTTTGGCCACGTCCCATGGCTTGTGGGATTTAGTTCCCCAGTCAGGGATCGAACCCGAGCCCTTGGCAGTGAAAGCACAGAGTCCTAACCACTGGGCCACCAGAGAATTCCCCAGTTTTCTTTTTCAAGATGTAGTTGTATAATCTGATTAGACTTGGCTTGGTGTAAGTGGTTTGGAGGGTTAGCATTAGGGCTGGGGCTGGTGTGAGGGTTGGGGCTGTGTATGGTTTATGGTTGCTGTTATGGTTTAAGTTTTATGGTTAATGAGTTATTTATGGGTATGGTTAATGAATATATTTTATGGTTTGGTTATGGTTGTGGTTTTGCTTATTGGTTAAGGTTTATGGTTTTGGTCTCAGGGTGTTAGGGTTCTGTGTTAGAGTGGGTGTTAGGGTATGGGTTAGAATTGGGGTACAGGTAGGCTACGGGTAGAGCATGGGTTAGGGTAAGGTACAGGTTTAGGGTATGGGTTAGGCTAAGGTTAGGTCAGGGCTTAGGGTCAGGATCAGAGTTTAGGGTTAGGGTCCATGTCAGGATTAGCGTCAAGCTTGAGCGAGGCCATTGTTTTCTGCTCCTCCAGTGCTGGATTCTCATTGATAGATGAATGAAATGTCTGCTCTGGTCACCCACTGTTTCAAATTGAGCTCAGCCTTAGTCAAGGGTTCTTAGGGCCTCAGAGGTCATGCAGGGTTTCCCTCCACCCTCCCTCCTGGGAAGGGTGATGCAGGCCCCACTCTGTCTGGGCAGCCCCAGGTCCAGCATGGCCCTGACATGCAGGATACTAAGTAGACGTGATGTAAGACTTGGTGCATCAGTCTGCCAGCCCCCAGGTGCTGGCTTTTTTTTCCCCTTAATTAATTAATTAATTAATTTTGGGCTGTGTTGGGTCTGCATTGCTGCCCGGAGGCTTTCTCTAGTTGCGGCGAGTGGAGGCTTCTCATTGCGGTGGCTTCCCTTGTTGCAGAGCACAGGCTCTAAGCGCGTGGGCTTCAGCAGTTGGGGCTCGCGGGTTCTAGAGCGCAGGCTCAGTAGTTGTGGTGCACGGGCTTAGTTGCTCCACAGCATGTGGGATCTTCCCGGACCAGGGCTCAAACCCGTGTCCCCTGCATTGGCAGGTGGATTCTTAACCACTGCGCCACCAGGGAAGTCTGGTGTTGCGTTCGTGAGGGCTGGTGGGGCCCTCTTGGGACTGGACGGATCCTTTGTTCCATCTGCACGGGTGTCCAAGCAGGTCTCAGAAGAGCCCTTGGCCTCTGAGCGTCCAGGCAGGCACCCACGTTCCTCCAGCTCAGGTTAGCCTTGGCCGCTCCAGCCCCCGTGGCCAATTACTGAGCTGATTGTGTCTTTACTCTTTAAAATGAAATCACTCTCTCCAGGTGGGCGAGAAGTTTACTTGTGAACTTGTTTAGGGTTAGGGGTTAGGGGTTAAGGGTTAGGGGTTAGGGTCAGGGTTAGGGCTAGGGCTAGGGCTAGGGGTTAGGGTTAGGCTTAGGGTTGGGTTAGGGTTAGGGGTTAGGGTTAGGGTTTAGGTTTAGGGTTAGGGTTAGTGTTGGGTTAGGGTTAGGGTTAAGGTAGGGTTAGGGTGTCCAGCCTTACGTCCCATTCAGCTGTGAGTGTAGATGTGGTCAGTCCAGTTGCCTCACAGCCCCTGATTGAATTTTGTAAGAATTCCTCTCTCTCTCACTGTCTTTCTCTTTTTATAATTAATTTTTATAATGGGGTGTAGCTGATTTGCAATGTTGTGTTTCTTGGTGCTGTACATCCACTTGAGTCACTTACAGAGAGCCATCAATAAATTCTTTTCTAGTTTCTAGTAGTCAGATATATGTTTTTTCTGTGAATAGAGTGTGCTGAGTCCAGTTCCTTGAACAATGAGTATGTCTTGGCGATTACATTATTGGCGTATGGAACGGTATCTGTGCCAATTTCAACCTCCTGGTTTATGCATCAACGCACCACACTTTTCCCCTTAAGCAGCCATAAGTGTGTTTTGTAAATGTGTGATGGTGTTCTGTTTGTAATTCAGTTCACGGTTGGCGATTTTTAGATTCCCTTTATAAGTGATATCTTATGATAACTTTCTCTTGCTGTCTAACTTATTTCACTCTCAATGACCATACATAAGTCCCCCTGAGTTGCTGCAACTGGCCTCATTTCATTGATTTCAGGGCTGAGTAATATTCCGTTGTGGTTAAGTATCAAATTTTGTTTCACCATTTTTTCCTTCCAAGGACTATGAAGTTGTACCCAAGTCGAGGCTATTGTAAGCATAGCAGCAGTAAACGGGGTGCCTGCGTCCTGTGGATTTTTGGATTTTCCAACATATAGGCCCATGAGTGGAAGCGCCCTATGCTTTGTAGCTCTGTTTTTTAGATGTTTTAGGAAACACAGCACACTTCTCCAGAGTGGCCGTCGGCAATTTACATTCCCCCCTTCAGCGTAACGAGGCTCCCTTTTCTCCTCTCCTTGTCCTGCATATCTGGTTTTTACCCTTTGTGAGGATGGTCCTTTTTTCTGATTCGAAGTGATACCTCTTTGTAGTGTTGATTTGCATTGCCCGCTTCTTTGGTTGGGCAAAAAGGGCGTATGCGTTTTTCCTGAATATATTCTGGAAGTTAAATTTGAGAGACAGCTTTTCTTTTTAATTGATTAATTAATTAATTTATTTTTGGCTGTGTTGGGTCTTCGTTTCTGTGCGAAGGCTTTCTCTAGTTGTGGCAAGCGGGGGCCCCTCTTCATCGCGGTGCGCGGGCCTCTCACTATCGCGGCCTCTCTTGTTGCGCAGCACAGGCTCCAGATGCGCAGGCTCAGGAGTTGTGGCTCACGGGGCTAGTTGCTCCGCGGCATGTGGGATCTTCCCAGACCAGGGCTCGAACCCGTGTCCCCTGCATTAGCAGGCAGGTTCTCAACCACTGCGCCACCAGGGAAGCCCCTTGAATAGTTTTGTATTTAAAGTTTGTCTGTGGGGACTTCCCTGGTGACGCAGTGGTTAAGAGTCTGCCTGCCAATGCAGGGGACACGGGCTCGAGCCCTGGTCCGGGAAGATCCCACATGCCGCAGAGCAACCAAGCCTGCACGGCACAACTACTGAAGCCTGCGGGCCTAGAGCCCGTGCTCGCCCACAAGAGAAGCCACCGCAATGAGAAGCCCGTGCACCGCAACGAAGAGTAGCCCCGCTCGACGCAACTAGAGAAAGCCCACATGCAGCAACGAAGACCAAACGCAGCCAAACATAAATTATAAACTAAAATAAAATTTGCCTCTGAATAACTTTGAGTGAATTTGGTATAAGTTGTAAAGTTTGCATCTACATTCACTTCCTTCCAAATGGTTTCCAATTAATTGTTCCTTAACTACTTTTAGAAAACTTTTGGGATAGAGACTCCATTTTCGTTTGAATTTCCAGTTTAATGGATTCAGCAGTCCTGTCAGTAGGGCACGCTGCCCCCAGTGACCTGTGAGGGAGGCGCGGCCTGCACTTCCTGCACTGACCACAGGGTGGCGCCGAGTTCGCCTCTCTGACCCACAGCGCATGCTCGTTCCATGGAACTCCATTGTGAGGGCAGCTGAGAGGAGTTGAGCCTCCTCAGGCGCGGGGGCGGGGGCGGGGGCGGGGGCCTTCGGGTAGGACGCCCGGCTCAGCGTCTCTGCTGAGAGGAGCTCAGTCTCCGTCTCCTCAGGACTCGCTGGGGTTTCGGCTTCAGGACAAAGTGGGGCTGCCTCCACGCTGACTAGGGAACTAGGTTTCCTGAGGACCCAGGTGATGCCTGAGGAAAAGGTGAAGAGACGGTGAGGAAAAATGGGGAGAAGCTTCCTGTGGGCGACTGACCGTTGAGGGGGTCCGTCTTCGTGTGAGCGAGGGAGGGCTTGGCGTGGAAAGCTGTGTGTTTGGTCAGGTTTGTGTGCAGGGTAGCCAGCGTGAGTTACGGGGCGTCCAGTTTTCCCAGCACCATTTATCGTGGGGAGTGTCGTGCTCCTTGGTGTGTCCTTGGTCCCTGTGTCATAAATTCACCGACCCCGTCCGTGTGGGTTGAATTCTGGTCTCTCTGTCCTGTTCCTCTGGTCCCTGTGCCCGTTTTGAGCCAGTTCCACACTGTTTTGGTGACTGTAGCTTCTCAGCAGAGTGTGACGTCAGGGAGGGAGATGCCTCCAGCCCGTTCTCTTTTTTCAGGGTTTCTTTGGCTATTTGGGGTCCTTTGTGGTTCCCCACAGATATTAGGAGGATTTGCTCTATTTTGGGGGAAAATACCATGGAATTTTGGGAGGGATTGCATTCACTGTGTCCACTGCTTTGGGTAGCATGGATATTTTAACAATATTAATTGTTCCATTCCATGAGAACAGGATATCTTTCCATTTATTGGTGTGTTTTGCAATGTCTTCATCAATGTCTTCAAGTTTTCAGTGTGCAGGTCTTTCACCTCCTTGGTTGACTTTATTCCCAGGTATTTTGTTCTTTTGGATGCAGTTGTAAATAGGGTTGCTTTCTTTCTCTTTCTGATGGTTCATTATTAGTGTTTAGAAAGGCAACTGATTTCTGTGTATTGATTTTGCAACTTTACTGAATTGATTTATTAGTTCTCATAGTGTTTTTGTGGAATGAAGTGGAAAATTGGAATTCAAAAATCCCACTGTTTCTACCATATCCAGGTCGTCCACAACACGGAGGACAGCGGCTCCTAATATAACCTTCCCACAGTGCCTCTAAATGACATGTGGACTTTGGGTGAACTGGATCTGGGTAAGGCTTGGCTTCTATGTGGAAGTTTGATGTTTTCTCTGCTTTTCTGGCATGCTGTTGACATACATGATGTTTTGAAAAGTAATTGACTTTCCAGTAATTTCAAACATACAACTTTACATACATAAAAACAAGTCTTGTACCTTGATTAAATATACTCCTAACTATTGATGTTGACATTATTAAAAATGGAATTGTTCTCATAAATTCTTTTTCAGATTATTTTTTGCCAGCGTATGCATATAAGATAGATTTTCATGAATTGATATTTTGTTCTGTAACTTTGCTTATTAATGAGTTGATTAGCTCAAATAATTTCTTTGCTGATTATAGGTAGTTTTATATATAAGATGATGTGACCTATGTTCTGTGAAGAGACCCGGTTTTAATTTTTCCATTCACCCATGGATGCCTTTTATTTCTTTCCTCAAGATTCTGGGTAGAACTTCCAGTACACTACTGAGTAACGGTGATGAAGGTCAGCTTCCTGGCCCTGTTCCTGATTTCAGGAGTAAATCTTTCAGTCTTTAACGTTGAGCATGATGTTTGCTGTGGCTTTTTGTACTACTCTTTTCCATATTGAACAACTTTCCTTTTACTCCTGCTTTCTTGAGTGTTTTTCATGAAATAACACTGGATTTTCATTGTAGATTTTTTGCATTAATTGATATGATTATGTGTTTTTACTTCACACCATTATTGTGGTTGAATACATTGCTTACTTTTCATATGTTGAGCAACCTGAAATTCCTGGTGTAGAGATACTTGCTTATGGCATTATCCATTTAAAGTTCTGTTGGTTTCATGTTGCTATTATTGTGTGATAGATTTTTACATTCCTATTTATAAGTTGTACTGGGGTAGTTTTCTTGTTTTTTTCCTTTATTTTTAAAATCTTTTTTAAAATAGTGGTTTTATTTCATTTTAATTATTTATTTATTTTGGCCACGTCCCATGGCTTGTGGGATTTAGTTCCCCAGTCAGGGATCGAACCCGAGCCCTTGGCAGTGAAAGCACAGAGTCCTAACCACTGGGCCACCAGAGAATTCCCCAGTTTTCTTTTTCAAGATGTAGTTGTATAATCTGATTAGACTTGGCTTGGTGTAAGTGGTTTGGAGGGTTAGCATTAGGGCTGGGGCTGGTGTGAGGGTTGGGGCTGTGTATGGTTTATGGTTGCTGTTATGGTTTAAGTTTTATGGTTAATGAGTTATTTATGGGTATGGTTAATGAATATATTTTATGGTTTGGTTATGGTTGTGGTTTTGCTTATTGGTTAAGGTTTATGGTTTTGGTCTCAGGGTGTTAGGGTTCTGTGTTAGAGTGGGTGTTAGGGTATGGGTTAGAATTGGGGTACAGGTAGGCTACGGGTAGAGCATGGGTTAGGGTAAGGTACAGGTTTAGGGTATGGGTTAGGCTAAGGTTAGGTCAGGGCTTAGGGTCAGGATCAGAGTTTAGGGTTAGGGTCCATGTCAGGATTAGCGTCAAGCTTGAGCGAGGCCATTGTTTTCTGCTCCTCCAGTGCTGGATTCTCATTGATAGATGAATGAAATGTCTGCTCTGGTCACCCACTGTTTCAAATTGAGCTCAGCCTTAGTCAAGGGTTCTTAGGGCCTCAGAGGTCATGCAGGGTTTCCCTCCACCCTCCCTCCTGGGAAGGGTGATGCAGGCCCCACTCTGTCTGGGCAGCCCCAGGTCCAGCATGGCCCTGACATGCAGGATACTAAGTAGACGTGATGTAAGACTTGGTGCATCAGTCTGCCAGCCCCCAGGTGCTGGCTTTTTTTTCCCCTTAATTAATTAATTAATTAATTTTGGGCTGTGTTGGGTCTGCATTGCTGCCCGGAGGCTTTCTCTAGTTGCGGCGAGTGGAGGCTTCTCATTGCGGTGGCTTCCCTTGTTGCAGAGCACAGGCTCTAAGCGCGTGGGCTTCAGCAGTTGGGGCTCGCGGGTTCTAGAGCGCAGGCTCAGTAGTTGTGGTGCACGGGCTTAGTTGCTCCACAGCATGTGGGATCTTCCCGGACCAGGGCTCAAACCCGTGTCCCCTGCATTGGCAGGTGGATTCTTAACCACTGCGCCACCAGGGAAGTCTGGTGTTGCGTTCGTGAGGGCTGGTGGGGCCCTCTTGGGACTGGACGGATCCTTTGTTCCATCTGCACGGGTGTCCAAGCAGGTCTCAGAAGAGCCCTTGGCCTCTGAGCGTCCAGGCAGGCACCCACGTTCCTCCAGCTCAGGTTAGCCTTGGCCGCTCCAGCCCCCGTGGCCAATTACTGAGCTGATTGTGTCTTTACTCTTTAAAATGAAATCACTCTCTCCAGGTGGGCGAGAAGTTTACTTGTGAACTTGTTTAGGGTTAGGGGTTAGGGGTTAAGGGTTAGGGGTTAGGGTCAGGGTTAGGGCTAGGGCTAGGGCTAGGGGTTAGGGTTAGGCTTAGGGTTGGGTTAGGGTTAGGGGTTAGGGTTAGGGTTTAGGTTTAGGGTTAGGGTTAGTGTTGGGTTAGGGTTAGGGTTAAGGTAGGGTTAGGGTGTCCAGCCTTACGTCCCATTCAGCTGTGAGTGTAGATGTGGTCAGTCCAGTTGCCTCACAGCCCCTGATTGAATTTTGTAAGAATTCCTCTCTCTCTCACTGTCTTTCTCTTTTTATAATTAATTTTTATAATGGGGTGTAGCTGATTTGCAATGTTGTGTTTCTTGGTGCTGTACATCCACTTGAGTCACTTACAGAGAGCCATCAATAAATTCTTTTCTAGTTTCTAGTAGTCAGATATATGTTTTTTCTGTGAATAGAGTGTGCTGAGTCCAGTTCCTTGAACAATGAGTATGTCTTGGCGATTACATTATTGGCGTATGGAACGGTATCTGTGCCAATTTCAACCTCCTGGTTTATGCATCAACGCACCACACTTTTCCCCTTAAGCAGCCATAAGTGTGTTTTGTAAATGTGTGATGGTGTTCTGTTTGTAATTCAGTTCACGGTTGGCGATTTTTAGATTCCCTTTATAAGTGATATCTTATGATAACTTTCTCTTGCTGTCTAACTTATTTCACTCTCAATGACCATACATAAGTCCCCCTGAGTTGCTGCAACTGGCCTCATTTCATTGATTTCAGGGCTGAGTAATATTCCGTTGTGGTTAAGTATCAAATTTTGTTTCACCATTTTTTCCTTCCAAGGACTATGAAGTTGTACCCAAGTCGAGGCTATTGTAAGCATAGCAGCAGTAAACGGGGTGCCTGCGTCCTGTGGATTTTTGGATTTTCCAACATATAGGCCCATGAGTGGAAGCGCCCTATGCTTTGTAGCTCTGTTTTTTAGATGTTTTAGGAAACACAGCACACTTCTCCAGAGTGGCCGTCGGCAATTTACATTCCCCCCTTCAGCGTAACGAGGCTCCCTTTTCTCCTCTCCTTGTCCTGCATATCTGGTTTTTACCCTTTGTGAGGATGGTCCTTTTTTCTGATTCGAAGTGATACCTCTTTGTAGTGTTGATTTGCATTGCCCGCTTCTTTGGTTGGGCAAAAAGGGCGTATGCGTTTTTCCTGAATATATTCTGGAAGTTAAATTTGAGAGACAGCTTTTCTTTTTAATTGATTAATTAATTAATTTATTTTTGGCTGTGTTGGGTCTTCGTTTCTGTGCGAAGGCTTTCTCTAGTTGTGGCAAGCGGGGGCCCCTCTTCATCGCGGTGCGCGGGCCTCTCACTATCGCGGCCTCTCTTGTTGCGCAGCACAGGCTCCAGATGCGCAGGCTCAGGAGTTGTGGCTCACGGGGCTAGTTGCTCCGCGGCATGTGGGATCTTCCCAGACCAGGGCTCGAACCCGTGTCCCCTGCATTAGCAGGCAGGTTCTCAACCACTGCGCCACCAGGGAAGCCCCTTGAATAGTTTTGTATTTAAAGTTTGTCTGTGGGGACTTCCCTGGTGACGCAGTGGTTAAGAGTCTGCCTGCCAATGCAGGGGACACGGGCTCGAGCCCTGGTCCGGGAAGATCCCACATGCCGCAGAGCAACCAAGCCTGCACGGCACAACTACTGAAGCCTGCGGGCCTAGAGCCCGTGCTCGCCCACAAGAGAAGCCACCGCAATGAGAAGCCCGTGCACCGCAACGAAGAGTAGCCCCGCTCGACGCAACTAGAGAAAGCCCACATGCAGCAACGAAGACCAAACGCAGCCAAACATAAATTATAAACTAAAATAAAATTTGCCTCTGAATAACTTTGAGTGAATTTGGTATAAGTTGTAAAGTTTGCATCTACATTCACTTCCTTCCAAATGGTTTCCAATTAATTGTTCCTTAACTACTTTTAGAAAACTTTTGGGATAGAGACTCCATTTTCGTTTGAATTTCCAGTTTAATGGATTCAGCAGTCCTGTCAGTAGGGCACGCTGCCCCCAGTGACCTGTGAGGGAGGCGCGGCCTGCACTTCCTGCACTGACCACAGGGTGGCGCCGAGTTCGCCTCTCTGACCCACAGCGCATGCTCGTTCCATGGAACTCCATTGTGAGGGCAGCTGAGAGGAGTTGAGCCTCCTCAGGCGCGGGGGCGGGGGCGGGGGCGGGGGCCTTCGGGTAGGACGCCCGGCTCAGCGTCTCTGCTGAGAGGAGCTCAGTCTCCGTCTCCTCAGGACTCGCTGGGGTTTCGGCTTCAGGACAAAGTGGGGCTGCCTCCACGCTGACTAGGGAACTAGGTTTCCTGAGGACCCAGGTGATGCCTGAGGAAAAGGTGAAGAGACGGTGAGGAAAAATGGGGAGAAGCTTCCTGTGGGCGACTGACCGTTGAGGGGGTCCGTCTTCGTGTGAGCGAGGGAGGGCTTGGCGTGGAAAGCTGTGTGTTTGGTCAGGTTTGTGTGCAGGGTAGCCAGCGTGAGTTACGGGGCGTCCAGTTTTCCCAGCACCATTTATCGTGGGGAGTGTCGTGCTCCTTGGTGTGTCCTTGGTCCCTGTGTCATAAATTCACCGACCCCGTCCGTGTGGGTTGAATTCTGGTCTCTCTGTCCTGTTCCTCTGGTCCCTGTGCCCGTTTTGAGCCAGTTCCACACTGTTTTGGTGACTGTAGCTTCTCAGCAGAGTGTGACGTCAGGGAGGGAGATGCCTCCAGCCCGTTCTCTTTTTTCAGGGTTTCTTTGGCTATTTGGGGTCCTTTGTGGTTCCCCACAGATATTAGGAGGATTTGCTCTATTTTGGGGGAAAATACCATGGAATTTTGGGAGGGATTGCATTCACTGTGTCCACTGCTTTGGGTAGCATGGATATTTTAACAATATTAATTGTTCCATTCCATGAGAACAGGATATCTTTCCATTTATTGGTGTGTTTTGCAATGTCTTCATCAATGTCTTCAAGTTTTCAGTGTGCAGGTCTTTCACCTCCTTGGTTGACTTTATTCCCAGGTATTTTGTTCTTTTGGATGCAGTTGTAAATAGGGTTGCTTTCTTTCTCTTTCTGATGGTTCATTATTAGTGTTTAGAAAGGCAACTGATTTCTGTGTATTGATTTTGCAACTTTACTGAATTGATTTATTAGTTCTCATAGTGTTTTTGTGGAATGAAGTGGAAAATTGGAATTCAAAAATCCCACTGTTTCTACCATATCCAGGTCGTCCACAACACGGAGGACAGCGGCTCCTAATATAACCTTCCCACAGTGCCTCTAAATGACATGTGGACTTTGGGTGAACTGGATCTGGGTAAGGCTTGGCTTCTATGTGGAAGTTTGATGTTTTCTCTGCTTTTCTGGCATGCTGTTGACATACATGATGTTTTGAAAAGTAATTGACTTTCCAGTAATTTCAAACATACAACTTTACATACATAAAAACAAGTCTTGTACCTTGATTAAATATACTCCTAAATATTGATGTTGACATTATTAAAAATGGAATTGTTCTCATAAATTCTTTTTCAGATTATTTTTTGCCAGCGTATGCATATAAGATAGATTTTCATGAATTGATATTTTGTTCTGTAACTTTGCTTATTAATGAGTTGATTAGCTCAAATAATTTCTTTGCTGATTATAGGTAGTTTTATATATAAGATGATGTGACCTATGTTCTGTGAAGAGACCCGGTTTTAATTTTTCCATTCACCCATGGATGCCTTTTATTTCTTTCCTCAAGATTCTGGGTAGAACTTCCAGTACACTACTGAGTAACGGTGATGAAGGTCAGCTTCCTGGCCCTGTTCCTGATTTCAGGAGTAAATCTTTCAGTCTTTAACGTTGAGCATGATGTTTGCTGTGGCTTTTTGTACTACTCTTTTCCATATTGAACAACTTTCCTTTTACTCCTGCTTTCTTGAGTGTTTTTCATGAAATAACACTGGATTTTCATTGTAGATTTTTTGCATTAATTGATATGATTATGTGTTTTTACTTCACACCATTATTGTGGTTGAATACATTGCTTACTTTTCATATGTTGAGCAACCTGAAATTCCTGGTGTAGAGATACTTGCTTATGGCATTATCCATTTAAAGTTCTGTTGGTTTCATGTTGCTATTATTGTGTGATAGATTTTTACATTCCTATTTATAAGTTGTACTGGGGTAGTTTTCTTGTTTTTTTCCTTTATTTTTAAAATCTTTTTTAAAATAGTGGTTTTATTTCATTTTAATTATTTATTTATTTTGGCCACGTCCCATGGCTTGTGGGATTTAGTTCCCCAGTCAGGGATCGAACCCGAGCCCTTGGCAGTGAAAGCACAGAGTCCTAACCACTGGGCCACCAGAGAATTCCCCAGTTTTCTTTTTCAAGATGTAGTTGTATAATCTGATTAGACTTGGCTTGGTGTAAGTGGTTTGGAGGGTTAGCATTAGGGCTGGGGCTGGTGTGAGGGTTGGGGCTGTGTATGGTTTATGGTTGCTGTTATGGTTTAAGTTTTATGGTTAATGAGTTATTTATGGGTATGGTTAATGAATATATTTTATGGTTTGGTTATGGTTGTGGTTTTGCTTATTGGTTAAGGTTTATGGTTTTGGTCTCAGGGTGTTAGGGTTCTGTGTTAGAGTGGGTGTTAGGGTATGGGTTAGAATTGGGGTACAGGTAGGCTACGGGTAGAGCATGGGTTAGGGTAAGGTACAGGTTTAGGGTATGGGTTAGGCTAAGGTTAGGTCAGGGCTTAGGGTCAGGATCAGAGTTTAGGGTTAGGGTCCATGTCAGGATTAGCGTCAAGCTTGAGCGAGGCCATTGTTTTCTGCTCCTCCAGTGCTGGATTCTCATTGATAGATGAATGAAATGTCTGCTCTGGTCACCCACTGTTTCAAATTGAGCTCAGCCTTAGTCAAGGGTTCTTAGGGCCTCAGAGGTCATGCAGGGTTTCCCTCCACCCTCCCTCCTGGGAAGGGTGATGCAGGCCCCACTCTGTCTGGGCAGCCCCAGGTCCAGCATGGCCCTGAC